>NC_043020.1:4310829-4390829 GCF_006345805.1 Octopus sinensis | reverse complement strand
GGAACATAGACAAGTGAACGAACCAGTGGACTTCTTTGCTGCCTCACCTATAACCAGCGAGGCGGTTACAATAGAATGTATTGACATTAGCGAAAAAGATGTCCTACTAGCCATAGATGAAGTGGACACAAACTCAGCTGCTGGTCCAGACGGTTTCCCAGCCATCCTCCTCAAAGCGTGTAAGCATGCCCTGGCAAAACCCCTCAAGATTCTCTTCCAGAGCTTTCTTGCGAATGGCAAACTGCCAAGCAAGCTGAAGGAGGGAATAATATGCCCAATACATAAAGGGGGAAGTAGAGCAGATGCCAAAAACTATAGGCCTATCTCTCTGACTTCACACATCAGCAAAGTCATGGAACGGATAGTCAGAAAGAAACTAATCGCATTCCTTGAGGAAAACAACTTGCTGAGTGATACCCAACATGGTTTTCGACCAGGTAGGAGCTGCCTGACCCAGCTCTTACAGCATTATGACTGGGTGTTGAGGCAGTTACTCAACAAATCAAATGTGGACGTAATCTACCTTGATTTTGCAAAAGCTTTTGACAAGGTGGATCATGGTATGATATTCCACAAACTACGTGACCTCGGCATAGCAGGAAAACTTGGAGTGTGGTTGCATGACTTCCTGAAAGATAGGAGTCAGGCAGTAGTGGTTAATGGAGCCACCTCTATGAACACACAAATAGTGAGTGGTGTTCCACAGGGCACTGTCTTGGGACCACTGCTTTTTATAGTGGCCCTCTCAGATATGCCCAGATAGCCACTCTGGCCAGCTATGCAGACGATACGAAAGTCTCGCAGAAAATACAGAACCCCAGCGATGTTGCACACCTGCAGCAGGAGTTGGACTCAATCTACAGATGGGCTGAGGATAATAATATGCAGTTTAATGCTGAAAAATTCCAAGCCCTGTGCTACCAGCATCCAAAACTGAATATTAAACTTACAGGATACACCGGTCCACAGGGAATTTCAATCCCAGAGCCTAAGGTAATATATACATTACAAGTGTTCCACGAAGAGAACATAAGATTGCTGCATAACTCAACATGAATGTGAAACGACATTAAACATCGTATGAGTTAAATGAATGTTTCTGTTGGAACACTTAGTCATATTCATTTAGTGAGTTTACACGCACAAGGATGAATTGACGTCAGCGGCGATGATGAATTTCATTGTCCTAACGTAGAGACAGTGAGCAATAGCTTCCTGGAGGCAAACGCAAGCTAGACTTCCTAAGCAGAGGAAAACTGATGTATTTAAAGAAATAACTCCAAGCAATGTAAAAGATGGCCCAGATGTGTGATTACCAGCATGAACGTCAAACTTATAGTAAATTTATACAGAAAAAGTGAGCATTATACCGTCCAGCATAAATAAAAGTCAACTTCATTATTTTTTTCTGCAAAAACCCATTTTGCATATGAACATTTACATTTGTACGTCATTTTCCAATAAAGAAAAATTTCTAAAAAAACTCTGGAAACGATCTACCTACTCATGTAGATTCTCGGGTTGAGAAACCACCAAGGGAAAGTGTGTCAGAAGAAAGTAATTCAACAACGCGGGTTGATAAACCATAAGACGTGTGGCCAGAACCCCCTGGAAAATAACTATAGCGAGGTTCATTCCACAGTTGAATTGGAACAGTCAAAAAGACTGATAGGCGTGAAGTGGACAAAGATTAAGTGGCCGAAAGCAAATGACGCAGCGAGTTAAAAAATTTGACAATGAGGTAGCAAGAATGACCACCAAATTCAAAGGCGACGACGAACAAAAGCTCGAAAACCTGGCTAATACAATCTACCAGGAAGGAGAGAAAAGATTTGGACTGGAAACAACAGGGAAGGTAGAATTAACGGCAAAGAGCGGACCATTGAGGAGAGAAAGATAGATCGCATAGATTCAAGAAGAGAAGAAAAAACTCAGAACCAGATGGAGGGATGCAAAGGAGGAGGAAAGAGAAGGGCTAAAGCAGCTATATGAAGAAATAAAGAAAAGAAGCATTGAGATCTGCTAAGGAAACAAAGAAGGAGGAGCAGAAGAAAGGAGAGAGGAAAAAATTATCGTAGCTTTGTGAACAATCCCTATCAATATGCGAAACATCTATTTACTGAAAGTAAAAACGGAAAATTGGATTGCACGAAAGAAGAGCTCGAACAACATCTGAAAGAGACATACAGCGACTCTGACAGAAATGAAGTACTCCCAGAAATGCACGGACTGAAGAAACCACCTGAACCAAGAGTACCATTTGATTTGAGCGACATCAAACGGAAAGAAATGGATGAGTTCATAAGAAAAGCAAGAACAAAAAGTTCAGGGAATGATGGAGTGAGCTACAAGGTATATACATATTGCCCGAAATTACGTTTGCAGCTGTTTGCACTGATGAGAGAAATGTGGAAGAAGAAAGATGTAGCGGAGCGATGGTGTATAGCTGAAGGTATCTTTCTACCTAAAGAAAAAGAGGGGGAAAACACTAGGTCAATTTAGACCAAACTCATTATTAAATACTGACTGGAAAATCATGTTTGGAATTATTGCTAGACGAATCATAAGATTTGTACAGCATAATGGGTACGTTAATGAAGAAATCCAAAAAGCAGGAATCCCCAGAATCCCTGGGTGCATAGAACATGCATTTGCCATCTGGGAAGCCATCGCCTGTGCAAAACAAATGAAGAAAAACCTGTATATTGTTTGGCTAGATCTTGCCAATGCTTATGGATCTGTTCCGCACGCAATAATAAAAACAGCAATGGACTTCTTTTGGATTCCAAAAGATGTTCAATGAATGCTCATGTTGTACTACGACAACCTGAGGATGAGATTTACAGCAGGAAAGTTCACAACGGAGTGGCACTGGCTTGAAATAGGTATTGCAGCCGGATGCACAATATCAGTCATCTTATTCGTGCTAGTCATGGAAATGTTACTTAGATCTACAAACTGTGAGAAAGCTGTTACAAAGACACCATTAAGGGCTTCTATGGACGACGTAACTATATTATCAGAAAGTAGAGAAGCAGCAGAGGGAATGTTAGAGCAGTTGGACGAACTGATAGGATGGGCAAGGATGAAATTCAAAGCCAAAAAATCTTGAAGCGTCGCTTTCGTGAAAGGAAGGCAGGAAGAAGTGAAATTCAGGATAGGAGGTGAAGACATACCAACGGTGAAAGAACAACCAGTAAAGAGTCTTGGCAGATGGTATAGAGATTTATTAAATGATAAGAAGCAAGGGAAAGAAACACATGATTTAGTAGAACAAGGATTAAAGGCAATTGACGGAACAACGCTGCCGGGAAAATTCAAATGTTGGATACTGCAATTTGGGCTGTACCCAAGAATAATGTGGCCATTGCAAATGTACGAAATAGCCTCGAGTAGAGTAGAAAGGATGGAACAAAGATGCAGTGTGTTTATCAGAAAATGGCTTGGTCTGCCGAAACCACTGAATACAACTGCACTATATGGAAAACCCGTGCTGCAACTAACAATAACATCAATCACCGAAGAATATAAGGCAGGAAATGCTAAGGTATTCAAAAGATCAGAGCATCCGGGAAGACTCTCCAAAGGTACGAACAGGGAGGAGATGGAAGGTGGAAGAGGCAGTAAACAGGGCGATCGGAAAACTAAGGCATGCAGATATAGTAGGAGCGACACAAGAAGCAAAATTTCAGGCCATTTTGCAAGAGCAGTATAAAAGAGATGAAAGAGGCAGTGGTATACGAAGTGAGAAAGGAGGAAGAAGAAAGGCGAAATGTACATTTGGTGCAATGCAGTCAACAGGGACAGTGCCTGAGAAGGGAGGAATATGTGATCAGCTGCAGAATATCATGGAAGGAACTTTGGGCTTGGGAACAAGCAAGAACATCCTTCCTGATCAAGTCTACCTTCGATGTTCTACCCTCACCGGCGAACTTAGTCCGGTGGAACATAAAAATAACCTATGAGTGTAGATGTGGAGAGAAAGCTATAGTTAGACATGTTCTGTCAAATTGCAGACTAGCACTAGAAAGATATACATGGCAGCATAATTAAGGAGAAGATCGAGAGGTACAATAGGAGAGAGTACCCAAAAGTAGAAAAGCGCAGGAAAGTATACTTCCACAAGGAGGGAAAAGGATATAAAACCAGGCCTACAAGTAAAGTATACGAGATAGATGAAAGATGGAAGGGATACTGGGAGGTGGCCACGGACTTAGAAAGACAAGTAATATTTCCACTAATAAAAACAACAAAAAGACCAGATTTAGTCCTATAGAACAGAGACCGGAGAATAGGAATTTTACTAGAACTGACAGTACCTTGGGAAGAGAACATTGGCAATGCAGAGGAACGAAAAGCTAATCGAAGAATGCAGAGAACAGGGATGGAATGTCGAATATTATCACCTGGCAATGGGGGCTAGCGGCTTCATTGAAAGGAAAGTGACAACGCTTTTCAAAAGATTTGTTTTTTCTAGCTCCGAGCAGCAAAAACTAATAAGGAGAGTACAGGTGGTGGTCAAAAATGCCAGCTTCTATATACGGCCGAAGCGGGAAGACCGAAAATGGCTTGAAAGTCATAACATGCAGGCGGGAAATAACATCATTAGGTGAGACAAGCTGACACTGAATCAGCTTCGCTGACTGACAGCTGACAGTCGTTTAGAGAATGCGTGGGCTGAAACTATGTGCCTTCACTAGTCAGTTAAGGTGAGACAGTGTCATGTGACAACTTGCTGGGGCTGCCTGCTGGAGCCTAGCAGCAGGTATTTAAAGGGAAATATTTGACAAGTCAGTCAGTCACCGGCTGACACTCGCTGACGATACATTGAAGAGGCCAGGGAACAGAAGAAAGAAGACATGCACCCAACACCAGAGCTGAAGGCATCTCCGAAAGGTGGGGGCCTTGCCACGTCAAAACGGTAGAGGAGTAGGGGCCGAAACCGGACGTGGTTCCTCCTGATGATGTCTTGAGCTAACTGGATCCTATAAAGGAGCTGTTGTGGTAGCAGACCATGAAACATGGTTGTAATTCCTTCCTACGCACCGACTAAAGTTTATTTTTGTTTTTGTGAAAAAGGGCATAAATTACATGGGTTTTTACAGTAATTAACACCCTGTCTTATTCCAGTTTTTCAACTATGATGTCCTTTTCTCAGTTTTACAGCCTTTAGTGAAAATACTAATCACCTAAGAATTATCCCAAATAAATTTACTTACGCAGATGAGGAACTGCCCTTCTTAAAACCATACTCCACTCTTTCTCACCAAAGTTATTGATTAAGGAGGCATACAATTAGCTACTTGTCCAATTCCTATTTCCATTCCCCTTTTCAACTATTGAAATGTACAAATTTTGTTTCTTTGTAATAGTTTCTCTTAGCAAATTCATTACAACAAAGAATTTCTAAGTGAGAGGAGACAAGTAGCTGACGAGAAAGGACACTGTATATGTAGCGACCTACACATACATAATGTGCAGCCAATGCACCTTTTGAAACACATCTAGTGAATTACCAATTCCATTCACAGATTTATTATCACACAACAAGCATCCTTTGTTGATATTTACTGTCATTAAAGTATGTGTCAGTCGATGTTATATTTGCTTCTATGTTTACAAGTAATATTGCCTCAGTATTGCACATGCTTGTTTAATATTGATTATATATATGTGTGCGTGCGTTTGCATATGTGTGTGTGTGTGTGTGTGTGTGTGTGTGTATATATATATATATATATATATATATATATGTTTAAAGAATATAATTGTGTAAAGCTGGAACAATGTGAGACGGTACAAAGTAAACTACAAAATAAAAAGAAAACAGAACAAAGTTGCAGTTTTACTTTGTATTTCTATATTTTGGGGTGTAGAACCCTTCTTCAGGACATTTGGAAAAGTGGTGTAAACATACACACACATGGCATATGTACAATATACAGCAAACATATCAGACTTGCGTGTGGACACAACAGCTCAGCCTCAACTGATTGATTTATGAAGAAAGCACACAAGCCACTCACCTTCCAGAAGAAGAACAGCCTGTTTTCTAAGGATGGCAACTAGAGTTGTGTCGAGTTCAATCTCTTGGAGCTTTGCTATCAGTTTATCCTCTTGTTTGCAAGCTTTTTCCTGTGCATACAGACCAGTAGGCATCAATTGCTGATGGCCAAGACCTATAAAAACAAAAACAAAACAGATTTGAAACTTTCACCTATGATGTCTGGCCCAGTGACAATGGTTGAATATCAAAGCAATCAAGCTCTGTGAGGAGAAAAAATATTATTTTCTTAACAGTTAACCCATAACCATCTCATAAAAAAAAGAAAACGTTCAGATAAGCAACTCATTTCCAACCTAGCACACATCTAAACCTCCTTTTACAGCACAAATTATAATTACTATTATTGTTCATTAATTTATCTATGCACACACACAGTTTCGATTATTCCATTCCGTATGTCATACTAAACTTAAGAAACCCTATGTTCAATTCTCTCTCACTTTAATGTTCATTATAATTACTGTTATTCATTCATTTATTTATCTATTTTTGTCACAAAGTTTGCCTAACTCCATACTGTATATTACAGTTGTAGCTATAGTTAAAGTTAAGAATGCAAATGCTCAGTCCTGTTTCACTCTATGGCGCTCTTTGTAATTATTATTGTCATTCATTTAGTAGTATGTTACAGCAAAGTAATCCAGTTGATCAATTCTTTTCTGCTAGGCTCCTCACAGGCAAAGAACATAGGTATAAGATTTTCTGGGTAGAAATTACTGATGGGGTTGGGAGTGTGGATATACTTCTTGCAGAGAAAAGGGTCGATAAGGTAACTGAGATAGTCAGAGTTTGTGATAGAATACTTAAGCTTAAACTATTGATGCAACATGGATCAGCAACTATTATCTCGGCTTATGCTCCTCAGCCAGGGCTACATGATGAACAGAAAGATGGATTTTATGACACCCTCTTGCAGACTACCTCATTGATGAATGACAAGTACCTTCTCTTTGTGGATGGCAACTTCAATGGGCATCTTGGACAACATCTAGGGAGCTTCCACAGTGGCAACAGATTCGGTTCTTGCAATGAGGAGGGAACTAGGCTGCTGGAGTTTTGTGATGCAACTGATCTTATGATCTGTAATACTAACTTCAGGAAACCTGCCAGTCACCTGTTCACCTACCAGTCTGATGGACTACATTCTTGCCAGGAAGTCAGAAAGATGGCTAATTATAAATGTCAAAACTTTCCCATGTGAAGAATGCACCCCACAGCTCAGGTTAGTAGTTAACTTCACGATCAGGGCTAAATGGCTGCTCATAAGATGACCAGCATGGAAAAGAAGGGTCTGGAAGCTTAAGGATCCTTTGAATGGACAGAGATTTAGAGACGTATAACTTGAAGCTTTTGATGAAAAAGGAGGATATAGCATCACATAATGTGGAGGACAACTGGAGGTTCCTATGAGATAACCTGTTGAAGGCTACTGGCATGATCTGTGGCTGGAACAAAGTCCCCTCTCAACCTAAGGTAATGTGGTGGTGGAACAATGTAGCTGACAGGGCCATTAGGGAAAAGAAACAGGCATAGGACTGGAAGTGTGGTGGTAGCAGGGAACTATATCAGACTGCCAGAAGGGAAGCTAGGAGACAGATTTACTTAGCCAGAGGGGAAGCAGATAAGAGAAAGTTTGCTAATATTCTGCATCATGAGGACCAGAGACTTGAAGTATTCTGTACTGCAAATTGTGAGAGAGACAATTGTGATGCCATAGGAGAGAAATGTGTCTGCATGGATGATGGGCCACTTGCAATTAATGATGCTGCAAAGAGAGAGACTTAGAGACGCCACTATGAAAGGTTGCTAAATGGAGAGAATGAATGGAAGAAAGAGAGTCTGCCAAATGTTGACCCAACAGAGGGACAAGCTATTCGAAATTGACAGTACCTAGGTAGATAAAGCAATTAAGGGTATGGAGACAGGGAAAGCACCTGGCTCATCAAGAATCACTGCTGAGATGCTTAAAATATCTGGCGGTGTCTAGTCACCCGTATAGTCAACCAGGTGATACATGAAAGAGTCATACCCAATGGCTGGTGTAGCAGCACCATAGTCAACTGCGACAAAGGTAAAGGTGACACATTAGATGGGAATAATTACAGAAGTATCAAATTGTTGGATCAGGTGATGAAAGTCACAGAGAGGGTCATAACCCAACTAATTAGAGAGAGAGGAGATGCAGTTTGGGTTTGTGCCAGGCAGAAGCATCACTGATGCTATATTTCTGGTAAGACAGCTGCAGGAGAAATTCCTAGCCAAAGATAAACCTTTGTACTTGGCTTTCGTTGACATGGGAAAAGCCTTTAACAAGGTCCCCTGATCCCTTATCCGGCGGTCAATGTGGAAACTAGGGATAGATGAGTGGTTGGTGAGAGCTGTACAAGCCATGTACAAGGATGCTGTCAGTAAGGTGAGGGTTGACAACGGATATAGTGATGAATTCCAGGTAGAAGTAGGGTTTCACCAAGGATCAGTCCTCAGCCCCTTCTTATTCATCATAGTCCTCCAGGCAATAACAGAAGAATTCAAGACAGGCTGCCCCTGAGAGCTCCTCTGTGCTGTTGACCTTGCTTTAATAGCTAAGTCACTACCAGAACTAGAAGAAGTTTCAGTTGTGCCACCAGCTGGTGTGGAGTGCCTAACTGCACCCCACCCCTACTGGTGGCACTAAAAAGCACCAACTACACTCTCAGAGTGGTTGGTGTTAGGAAGGGCATCCAGCTGTAGAAACCCTGCCAGATCAGACTGGAGCCTGGTGCAGCCTCCTGGCTTGCCAGTCCTCATTCAGACTGTTTAACTCATGCCAGCATGGAAAGTGGACATTAAACGACGACGATGATATTTAGAACTACTTTAAACCATTCCATTCAAACATTTCTAAGATAATATGTAGCATTTTAGGATGATTTGGCCATAATTTCTTGCAAGTAGAGTAGCTATGTAGTGGCTTTCTTTTGTCAGAATGTAATGTTATACAACAACAAGAAATGACAGCCAGCAGTTGATATCCTGTCATTGGCATTAAAATAACATGAACTCCTCACCTTAAATCTGATTAGTGTTGTATAATTTTCAGTTGGTCTTCATTGAAGCAAAGAAAGACACTAGATTCCAACTATCCTGACGTTGGGACTGTGTAAAGGTATGTGGGCCTACTCACTGGTTAAGCTGTTGAACTCTAGAATGTAAGGCCATCAGTTTGATTATTGGACAGGAACATTGTGTTCTTAGGCAAGGCACTTCATTTCATGTTGCTCTAGTCCACTTAAACTACTTACTGAGAATCTTCCAAATGCAAAATGTCAATGATCCTTGATAGCCATAGCACAATGGATGAAGATTGGCAGTGCATTGTGACGTGTCTGGACAAGGCAGCTGAACACTCAGAACATCCTACTGACCCCATCTGGAAACAGGAACAATCAGAGGGAGAAAACAACTTGTCTCTGTAGTTTGTGGTGCTATATTGTAATAGTGACAAGGGGTTTGTTAATTTGCAATTAACATTATAATTCTGCATATAGACAGCCTAGATTAGAGAAGGATGTTTTCTGCCAAGCAGATCTCTCCTCAATCCAATTACACACCGTATTAGTTGACATGTACCCTTTACTTCTCAGCTTGTCCAGTGACTTCTAGATCTATTCCAGCCATGGCTAACATGTACAATATTCAATTCAGTTCTATATTTAAGAGGTGAGGAATTATGTATATTATTTACATTTGTCCTCATCTTGTTTGTTGTTAACACAATGTTTCGGCTGATATACCATCCAGCCTTCATCAGGTGTTTTGGGGAAGTTTCGAAGCTGGGTTCTCATTCCTAGGGTATTTTTCGGTGTTATTATTATTATTATTATTATTAAGGTCACTGTCTGGAATCAAACTCGGAATCTTGGGGTTAGTAGCCCGCGCTCTTAACCACTGCACCATATGCCATAGGCATATGGCTTAGTGGCTAAGAACACGGGCTACTAACCCCAAGATTCCAAGTTTGATTCCAGACTGACCTGAATAATAATATCGAAAAATACTTTAGGAATGAGAACCCAGGTTGGAAATTTCCCCAAGATAGCTGATGAAGGCTGGAGGGTATATCAACCGAAACATTGTGTTAACAACAAACAAGATGAGGACAAATATCCATCAAATATAAGTATTCAGTTCTTTAAATCTAAACCTAAATGTAGATATGTTAATAAAAAAACAACAACAAATCAATAAAGTCCTGAAATGCAGTGAGCGAGGTTCAATACTTACCAATGAGAGCCACTTCTAGGGCAAGAGTGAGGTAAGATTCGTTCCGGTCTCGACATTTTGGGATAGCTATATGTTTATATTTCTGGCTACCAACATTAGTATGGGTGCTGTGATTATTTGGAAAGGTACTGAGGTGGTTGCTATTGTTGTTGTTATTGTTGTTGAGGATATTGTTGTTGTTGTTATTGCTGATGATATTATTGCTGAGGATGTTATTGCTGATGATGTTGTTGATGATGATATTGGCATTGTTATTGTTGCTGTTGTTGTTTGCGGCTCCGTTACTTCCAAATGAATACCAATTCGATGTGAAGTCACCTGTAAAAACCGAAAGAGAGGAGTCACAGCAAAAGAACAATGGTGGTGGTGATGAGAGTTGTGCTGAATGGCAAATATTGGGGGGGAGGGGGGATGAGAGTGGTGTCAGATATTGCAATAACGAATAACAGAACCACAAATAATATTTATTTATTGTCCAGAGGGGGGTAAACAAAGACAGACAAAGGGATTAAGTCGATTACATTGACCCCAGTGCGTAACTGGTACTTATTTAATCGACCCCAAAAGGATGAAAGGTAAAGCTGACCGTGGCAGAATTTGAACTCAGAACATAATGGCAGACAAAATACCTGTTTCTTTACTACCCACAAGGGGCTAAACATAGAGAGGACAAACAAGGACAGACAAACGGATTAAGTAGATTATATCGACCCCAGTGTGTAACTGGTACTTATTTAATCGACCCTGGATGGATGAACGGCAAAGTCGACCTCGGTGGAATTTGAACTCAGAACGTAACGGCAGACGAAATACCACTAAGCATTTCGCCCGGCATGCTAACGTTTCTGCCAGCTCGCATATTACTACTATCATTATCAGAAGCATTACTACTACTACTTACCTGTCTGGCTACTGGTATCATCAGTGACACGAGAAACCTCAGCCAAAGTATCAAAGAGGATACCAATGGGGTTGAGAGGATGACCAATCCAACCTTCCTGGTCAGTTTGTTGCTGTTGTTGTGATGATGTCTTGTATCCAGTAACATCATCATTTGAACCTGGGATACCAGCTAGACCCCAACAGATCAAATTGTATCTTTGGTTTCTGTTCGACTGGGATGAAGTAGACGTAAGCAATGCTGAAAAGCAGATTTAATATATAAGATCTTTACAGAGACACACAGACAGAAACATGCAACAATCTATTGGTCTACGCATACACAAAGCATCCAACAATTGCACAAAGCTTTCAAAACTAATTGCTATGAATCAACTGATTTTTCATCAAGGGCTGAATGGGGGAGAGACAGAGAGAGTGTGTGCGTGTGCTATGTAAAATTTTAACACGAAAAACATTTGTCCATTTCTGACCAAGGGGAGTAACTCTTGTTAATTTAGGGTGGAACTGCTCCTATTTTTTTTTCACATGAAAATATGTATCAATGCAATCATTTAACAACTTAACCCTAACCCTAACAACTTTATACACACATTTACATACACAAAATCATAACTGAGCACAAAGATGCTCACACACACATAAAACGATCAACATCAAGAGTTTTTATAAAGAGAAGATTCCAAACTAAGAAAATGTATTTTGGAGGGAGAGTATCAGACAAATCAGGATGCATAATAATGAGAGAAAGGAGAGAGAGAGAGAGAGAGAGAAAGAGAGAGTAAAGTGAGGTTACCTTCAGGTAACTGCTGAAGACGGTATTTGTCTTGATTGAGACGCTGTTGTCTCTTCATTGTTCGAACAATGACCACAGCTAAACGTAATGCCTCTTTCATGTAACCATGGGAACGCAATGCATCAACTCGGGCACAAGCTATCGGAATGGGCTCTATTGCGAAGAAAAAAAACAAACAAAATATCATACATAAATCATAAGCACCATATCTCATCCAATATATATATATATATATGAATAATGGATGTTGAAAGGGTTTTTTTTTTTTTATACACACACCATCTAATACACTGAACCGCAAAAAGAAACACAAAATCTGTGTGACTGTGAAATATGTTTTAATTTCATAATGTCAAGGATAAATTTTAATAAATCTGATAAAGTCAATTTCTTGGATGCACTTTGACCACAGTCTATGGGTCATTGTCATGGGTTCTGGTAGTAGGTGGATTGAGCACATCGAGATTGTAGGGTGTGACAAGTTCAATACCATGTACACCCACCCTGGGTGTTCAAAACAACCATACACCATTGGTACATGGAGTGCATGAGGCGGTTCACAAAAGCCATTAGCACCTGTGCCTAGACCTTGAGGAAAGCTGCCTCCAGATCCACACGAGTTGTCAGCCTTGGGACCACCTGGTTCTGCCATCTCTGGATTTCACCCCACAAGCGTTCAGTTGGGTTCAAATCTGGGCCCAGTCAGCTATGGCATGGTTTTGATGTTGTGCTGATGCAGGAAGCCCATGGTGACCCTGGCCGTGTGGGAGGGAGCATTGTCCTGCTGGAACACATGGCTATGGTGACATGGGAAGAAGGGCACAATGTGAAGTCTTAAGATCTCGTCAACGTAGCGCTGCATTGTGATACCATTCCCTCTGCCTTCACAAACATTTTGGAACACATGGGGCCCAATTCTCTGATTTAGGTCTATAGTACCCCAAACCATGATGCCTTGGCCACCCTACGCGTCTCTCTCCATGAAACAAGCAGCTTTGTAGTGTTCACCCCTCCTAAATCACCCCCTCACTCTGTGATCTGAGGTGGAAACACAGTACAGAGAAGACTATCAACCTCCATTGTTGATGCCACCAATGTCAGTGCTGTGTAGCCCACTGTAGTCATGCCTGATGGTGGCAAGCGGTGAGGAGAGGCCCTCAAGCAGGTTCTTGGCAGCTGTCATGCTGGCTGGTCTGAAACGATCACGGAGGTGTTAGAGGTGGATGAAGTGGTCCTGCTGGGTCGTGGTCACCCAGGGGCGCCCTCTGCAGGTATGGTCTGCAGTGCTGTTGTATCACTGTTGTATCAGTGCTGTTGTATCACTGTTGCAGGCAATAGATGGCGCTGATATGGACACTAAGCTTTCGCAACAACCAGGGCATGCTACCCTGCTTGCAATCGGATGATAGCTTGTTCTCTCTGTGCTGCTGACAATTAGGTCATAACTGATGCATCCAAGTTACAAATACCAGGAACATAGTTGAAGTTGATTTTTATATCCATAACCTCCACGAGATGCACTTGCATTCAGTTTTCAGGAAACTTGTTTGCAACTGCCACCCACGGCATTCAACGCAGCTGTGTTTTGGAGTCTCGTTTCAGGGAAACTTGAAAAGTTACTTGCAATTTGGGTCTCAGCCATAAACCAGCAGGTCTTGGAATATTTACACTTACATCCCCAAAATAAATTTTTAGAATTTACCATATAAAAATTGACATTTGAAAAAAATTGCATTTCTTTTGCGGTTCAGTGTATTCACCCCAAACAAATCTTTTAATATAGAGTTGAGATCAAATCAATTGAACAATAAATATTTTATTTTATTTTATTTGGAAGGGCAAAAAATAAAATTGGTCAGGTCAAATGTAGAAATTAGAAACAAAACTATTGGCATTTTCCTGGCACTCTACTGGTTCTATCATCATCATCATCATCACTGCCACCACCACTATCATCATTTCTAACAGTTAGTGGTGGTGGTGGTGGTGGTTTAATTGATTATATTAACTCCATGTCTTTGATTGGAACTTATTGATACAGAAAAATAACAAGAAAAAGTTGACCTCTGACTTGCAAATAGCCATATCAACCACTGCAAAGCATTTTGTCTGACATGATTTCACCAACCCGTCACCATAACCACAACAACAATAATTTCTTATTCAGGTACAGGGACAGCAATTTTGAGGGAAGGATATTGGTGAACAATATTTTAAACCTAAATGTGTTTTATTCAATCATATTAACCCCAGTTAATATTTCAGATTGCTAACTTATTTTATTGGTTACTATTTAGCTAGCAGCTAAGTTACATTTTTATTCTTTACATAAAGAAATGTAACTCATTGCATTGGTTTGCACTCACAAAATATTTGCCAATACTAACTAAACTATTTATTACAAAAAGTGTACCTACTGAAAGCTTAATACTTAGGGGTAGAAAACAGAAACCTTACCGTGCCACAGTGCCAGACCCTGAGAATCAAACAAATGAGAATCCCACTGATCCTCATGGTAACCACAGTCTTCACTGAGGATTAGCTGAAGGTGTCGATCATCCCAGGTCAATCGACTAGCTTCGAGTGCTCGATGAAATATTGTACGTGGTTTTAATCGAGTCGGCCTTTGTGAAGAACCTACAGAGTAAAGACAGAGCTGGTCAGTTAAGTGAAAACATAAGTGGAGAGCTGTTTGAGGATTGAAGAGGACAATTATGTGAAGAGAGAGATGAACAATTTGGTAACAACAAAGGACAAGAATAGTATAAAATAGCATTGAACTCAGGACCTTGCAATAGTGATCTTCACCATTCAGTCATGTTGCATCCATTAAATATATATATATATATATATATATATATATATATATATATATATATATAGAGAGAGAGAGAGAGAGAGAGAGAGAGAGAGAGAGAGAGAGAGAGAGAGAGAGAGAAAGATGCACACCTCCAAACACAGACATAAGTACACTTTCAGAAAATACCACCAAATAACATAGTATGAGTGTAGTAGTATTACGAACCTGGGTTTTCTTCAGAATTTTCCACTTCCTCTTGCTGCTGCTGTCCATTATCTACCTGCTGTCCATCTGCATCCTCCAGAGGACAGAGCGGGACAGATGACCACTGTTGCAACAGTAATTGCCACTGTTCTTTCTCACTGCTGGAACAGTTAGGGTTTAGAACTATACACACCCACAAAACACCTGAAGAGAAACAAAGGCATGTATAGAAGTTATAGGGAACTCTATGCATTCAGAGGACATTTGAAGAGAGATGAGGGTATGTGTGTGAAGGCATGGCTGTATAGTTAAAAAGCTTGCTTCCTAAACACATGGTTTCAGGTTCAGTCCATGTGCAGGGCATCTTAGGAAAGTGTTTTCTAAAGGCCTGGGGTGATAAAAACTGTGAGTGGGTTATGGTAGATGGAAACTGAATGAAGCTTGTTTACATTATATATATATATATATATATAGTCCGGATAGAAACTTTGCAGTGTGCTTTCCAAAGTTCTTCTTTGGGTAATGGCAACCAAATGCTATCATACAATGGTGGTATCTCTGTCACTGGAGATATTGGGTTGATGCATAATTAATGCGTTTTTTTTCAACAAAAACATCTTTAAATGATGATCTGACTGTCTGATAAGCAAATGGGAAGCAGTAATTGAAGTAAATGGTGAAAATGCTCCGGAATAATCATTTAAAGATGATTTTGTTACATGTTGTTATTGTTTTTGTTGAATAAAATTTGAAAAAAAAGCCACAATAATTTATAAACCAACCCAATACATGTGGAAAATCGGAAATACCCATGGAATATATAGAAAAAATATTGATAAGATGGATTGAACAAGCTTTATTCCATATCACTACAAATGTTTCAACACCAGCTGTTCCTTATTGCAGAATGTTACACATCTTATAAATAACATTGAATCAATACATATCACTTAGCAATAATGGCTTATCTTTGCCAACTGGAATTTTAGGAAAAATAAGAACAACCATTTAAGGATAAGAATGTCATTAAATAAACTTTCTCCTGCAGTTCCACTTCAAAGAAACCAATGGTATATCCTCATTTCCAAAACACAGCAGGATACTAAAACCTGTCACTTTGCAGATTTCAATTTTGATATACAGCATCGCTACTATAGACTTTTTTATTGCAGTATTTCAAACCATTAAGGAAGGCTATTGTCATAAACCAGTTCAAAGAAGGCTTTTATTTAAACTTTATTTCTGCTCACCATCTAATCATGGCTGTCCAATGATTAAGACGCATTGTTTTATACTAAATAAAGACAGCATCCATCTACCAACATCATTCGACATTATACCACATTTTCTTACCCAATGCAAAATAAGATATCTATATCTTTATCTATTATTTACTATTGCAGAAATGAATTAATGATAGGATATTATAATTCAAAATAGCTGGTAAACTAACAAATTTACTTGCATTCCAACACACACACACATTTATTCAACACTAATGTACATACATGTGTGTATACATAATATTTATCGAAACATACATGCACACCTTTCATTCTCATTAATGCATACCCTTGAAACCTATAAACACACTCATGTATTACTAATTACTTTTATATCAATTAATTTAGAATTACGAATTTATACATATCTAAAGAAAAAAGAAACCCAAGCACTAATCTCAAATTCCTGGCTGTCTCCAATACAGCAGTTTTTGGGGCCTGCTCTACCTTCATGTCAATTCCAATTTCTCCAACATATCTCTTGAACCGGGTTGTTAGTGTTCCGAGTGCTCCTACAACTACAGGGATGACACTTACTTTCCTCATTGCTCACATTCTTACACATTTTGTCTTCTAGCAGTCTGTATTTCTCCATCTTTACCAGCTCTTTCTCATCCATATGTACATCATCAGGTATGGCAATATCTATGATCTTGTTTCCCGTTTTCTCTTTTATCTACGACAACAAAGTCTGGTCTTTGAGCATCAATTAGGGAGTCACACTGGATTGTAAAATCCCACAGGATCTTATATTCATTGTTCTCAGTGATGCCCTCTGGTTCAAGTTTGTGCCATTTCCGTGCTGTGCCCAGACCATATTTTTCACAGTCTCCAGTGAATAAACTTAGCCATGTTATCATACGTCCTTTTGTAGTGCTTTTCGGCCAGTTTACTACACTCACTCACATGTGAGATTGTTTTGGTTTTGCAGTCACACATCCTACAAAGGGGCGATTCACTGCTCTTATCTATTTGGAACCTGGTGTAATTTTATTGATCTCTCGCTCAACTGTACCGCACACATAATAATCAAGGGGGGTTGTAGTTTGAGGAGTTAGGTGGCCAGATGTTAAGGGTGATGCAGTTGCAGAAATTGTCTGACAGCCAGGACCGGGTTCTCCTGCTTGTGTGGCATGGTGCAGAGTCCTGTTGCCAGACATAGGCTCTTCCAGAAGCCACCCTCTTGACCCAGGACAGCACTACTTTCTCCACGCACCTGATGTAGGCCTCCATGTTGAGTCTGAGGCCATGTGAGAAGATGAATGGAAACATAACGTCATCATCACTAGGTGACAGGATGCTTGGTTTTTATCACTCCCGGTACATGTCCTCAGACTGACACCCGAACACTCTGAAATATTTGTATTGGAGTTTCTGGTGCAAATGCCAAGCAGTATGATTGCAATTTCTGGCAAAGTAAATTGTGTCATGGTGCAGTTTTTCTCACAGACAGTGCCCAATTGACCCTACTATACTGTGTAATTGACAAAATCAATACAATGTGCATGCATGAAAGTAAAAATATAAAATGGCGACAATTTACCCATTGCACCCTATCATCATCGTTTAATGTCCGTTTTCCATGGACAAAAGATATTTCCCAGCCGATATATATATATATATATATATATATATAGAGAGAGAGAGAGAGAGTACTGTTTTTCTCTTTTTTAAGAATATGTGTAGGCTGTGACTATAGAAGACATGAAGGCTTGAAAGAAATGAACGAAACACACATATTTAGGTATAATAGATGTCAGTTGTAGTGTGCAAGAAAGAAAACTGTGCTGGTATGGCCATGTGATGCGTATAGATGAGGACACCTGCTTAAAGTGCTGATCTCTAAATTTGGAGGGAAGATGTGAGACAAAGTGGTGAGAAATGTTCTTGAGATGTTGAGCCTCACAAAGGAGATGACAAAGGACTGAGACAATTTGCTATGCTTAACACATGCCCACACACCCCTCTTGCCCACTGTTTCTTCCCTTTCGCTCCATTCTCCCTCACATACCTACCTGCACGCAATATGTCCTTATTCAATCCCTTCCCCACAACATATCTTCCTAATATGCCCACCTCCTTTTACCAGAGCTGACTTGTTACACCCATCCCACTGCTAATTCCCATTGTCTTTTGAAATAATTTGAAATCACCCACCCACTCGCTCATTCCAATACTCTGTTTACCACACAATAGAAATCACTGTAATTTAGGTGTATGGTACCTTGCCCTCCCTGACAAGCACACCGGGCGAACTGTGTAGCCATATTTCGTCTGCCGTTACGTTCTGAGTTCAAATTCCGCCAAGGTCGACTTTGCCTTTCATCCTTTTGGGGTCAATAAATTAAGTACCAGTTACGCACTGGGGTCGATATAATCGACTTAATCTGTTTGTCTGTCCTTGTTTGTCCCCTCCGTGTTTAGCCCCTTGTGGGTAGTAAAGAAATAGGTACATTGCCTTCCCTGACACATCTTCACCATCTTTCTATCTCTCTACTTGAGATAACCAGGTCTCTCTCCTAATGCAAAACACCTTTTCTGTCCAACACTAACCCCTATTCAGTTGAGGGCTCTTGTTCTGAAAGTTACTTGATAGCCTCACTGTTGTTGCTGGTGTGACCTGAAAAGCATCCAGTCCTCACTTTGTTAAGTGGTTGGTGTTAGGAAGGACATCCAGCTGTAAAAAACCATGTCAAAACAAACAAAGCTTGGTGTAGTCTTCTGACTTATCAGCTGCTGTCAAACTGTCCAACCCATGTCAGTAGGGAAAATGATATTTACTGATAGATACATAGGAATGTGTGATAAAGCAGCTGTTTATAACGAGTCCCATAGCAATGGTTTGTTTATAGAGGAAAGGTAAAAGAACATAAAGGGATTAATATGCTGAATTACATGGAAAATTGACAACAATAAGAGTCAGTGGGGTGAAAAGGTAGTCTACTCCAGGGTAAATGTTGGGGTTTAAACTTTAAATTACTTACCAAGCTCATCCCACAACTGTCGACATTTGTCTGTCATGGTTGTTCCCTGATTTTTCCACAGAAGTAGACGAGGATCTGCCAGAAACTGCTCTGTAATTAATGTCAACATGCGGGCCCCATTGGAATCACGAGCCCGTAGCATTTCTCGAACCTGTTCACAAAGAGATAAAAATATATGTATAATAGATAAAAAAAATTTATATATATATACACACACACACGTCTGTTAGGTTCATGTTTTTACAAGCACCTTCTAGGTGCACAGAAAGTACTTGTAAAGACATGAACATGACATACATAGGAGAAACATCTAGAAGTATTGCAGAAACAATAAATGAACACTTGAGACAATACGACGACAAAAAGTCCTCCATATTCTACCAATATACCAAGGACCAACATGGAGGCAACTTGGGTCAACTTGACATCTGCATTTTATCCAAGCACCCAAAGGACCCAACACTCACACAAATACAGGAGTACATCCTCATAAATGAAACCTCCCCAGGACTAAATAAGAAATATATGCAACAGGTAATCATTCTCCCATAACCACAGGTTTATATTTATATACAGGTAGAATAGTGGGTTGATATGTACGTGTGTGTGTGTGTATGTGTGGATATGTACATGTGTGTAGGTAAATGGATAGGAATGTAAACAGATAGACATACAGATGGAGAGGTGCATAGGTAATACGAATAGACATACACATTCAACTACATCCATTCAAATGCGTGTGTTTGTGTGTGTGTATTGTATATATCGCATTTTCAGCTCTGTGTGTGTATGGTAAATACTGTATTTCAGCATGTGTATGTACATATTGTATATTTGTTTTTAAATTGTATATATTGCATATCAATCTTATTTTTAATTTCTATTTATTTCTCTTATATATACACATATATACATACACACACATATACGTATATATACATATACACACGTATATATACATATACATACATACATATATACACGTATATATACATGTACATACATATATATATACACACGTATATATACATGTACATACATATATATATACACACGTATATATACATATATATATATACACGTATATATATACATATGCATATATACACACGTATATATATACATATATACACATGTATACATATATACACACGTATATATATACATATATACACATGTATACATATATACACACGTATACATATACATATATACACACGTATACATATATACACACGTATACATATATACACACGTATACATATATACACACGTATACATATATACACACGTATACATATATACACACGTATACATATATACACACGTATACATATATATATATATATATATAATGGGACAAGAACGCAAAACATCCAGACAACTAGGTGATACAAAACGGGACAACAAAATATCCAGATAGACAATACAAAAAAACAAGGACGGGTCATTCGAAGCTTTCTATCCTCAGTCAAGAACCAGATCATCCTCACAATTTCAGCTGATTAATCTTGAGATTGCTCCAATATGGCCAGCCCCAAGGAAAAATTAAGCCTAGAGTATTAGATTCCTTGGAAGAAAGCATCGAATGTATACAAAAACAAGGATGGAAAAACAGACAATGTTACACGAATATAAATACAATAAAAATAATAATAACAGGACATAACAACAGGTGTCTTTCAACTGGGGACGAATTGAATTAAGCTGGCGTGTGTGGAAATGAAGCCTTACGGCAGAGCTACAAGAATTTCACAAACACAGGGAAGAATATCGATGTTGCACAGATCACAGTCAGACCCCAAAAGTGTGAGCAGTCTGGCCTATCGGTCACGTGGGAAGAGAAGAGAGAGAGTTGTAGAAGCAGATGGACAGAAGAATTAAGGAGGGGCAAGAAAAAAATGACAAGGACATAGTGAATTGAAAAGTGGAGGGAAAGTGAGTAAGAAGAGAAGGCAAAGAAATATGAGAGAGGGGGAACGAAAGAGAAAGAACGAATAAGCATGAAAGGGTTGATAGAAATAGAATCATACAAGATTGAATGTGTAGTGGGTACTTTTTATGTGCCACTGGCATGAGGTCCAGTTAGGCGGCACTGGCAATGACCACACTTGAATGGTACTTTCTACGTGTCACCGGCACACGACCAGTCAGGAGGCACTGGCATCAACTTTTCTCGAATGGTGCATTTTATGAGCCACCGGCATGGGTACCAATCAGGCGGTACTGTCATCGGCCACAACGACGACTTCACTTGCCTCAACAGGTCTTCGCAAACACAGTCTATTGCCTAAAGATTGAAGGGTACTCTTAAATGGTCTAGTTATGCTGCACTAGCATAGGCCACAAATTGGGTCTCACTTGGCTTGCCGGGTCTTCTCAAGCACAGCATGCCTTCAAAGGTCTCGGTCACTTGTCATCGCCTTTGTGAGGCCCAATGTTTGAAAGTCGTGCTTCACCACCTCATCCCAGGTCTTCTGGGTCTCCCTCTTCCACAGGTTCCCTCTACAACAAGGATCTGACACTTTTCACATAGCTGTCCTCATCCATACACAACACATGACCATACCAGAGCAGTCATCTCTCTTGCACACTACATCTGATGCTTCTTATGTCCAACCTTTATCTCAGGGCACTTACACTGTTGTGTATGCACACTGACATTACACATGTTCCAGTGGAACATACTAGCTGCATTCCTAGCAAGCTTACACATGTCCTCAGCAGTCATGACCCATTTTCACTGCCATGTAGCATGGCTGTTTGCACATATACGTCATACAGTCTACCTTTTACTCTGAGCAAGAGGCCCTTTGTCACCAGCAAAGGTAGGAGCTCTCTGAACTTTGCCTAGGCTATTCTTATTCTAGCAACTACACTCTCAGAGCATCCACTCCTGCTATTGACTTGGTCACCTACGTAACGGAAGCCATCAACTACTTCTAGTTTTTTTCCCTGGAATGTGACAGAAGTTGTTCTCTGCTTGTTTTCAGTGTTTATTGCTCCTGAGCATTTGTCATACACAAAAACTATCTTCCCAGTTAGCCTTCCTTTGATATTGCTGCACCTTTTAAGTGTCCATAGCTTACACTGGGTACATCTTATGGAGTTTCTACCTATGCCTTTTCTACACATCGAGCAGGGCCATCTACCTGAAGGGATTTGTGGTTTGTCTGCGTTCCTACTTATTAAACATTGGTTTTAGCTAGGTTGACTCTCCTCCAGTTGATAGTGACTCAGCAATTAGAGCAAAGTCATCAGCATAGAGGAGCTCCCAGGGGCATCTTGTCTTGAATTCCTCTGTGTTTCCACTGCACCACTTATGTGTCCACAGTTTTCACTGTGGACATTGAATGACTTTCTACCAACAGAACAGGGCCATTTTCACGAAGGGATTAGTGGTTTGTCCATTTTCCTGTATGCTAGAACTTTAGTTTTTGCTAACTTGAAAGTCCTTTGATTCCAGATTTTGCTTCCACAGCTGGAATTTCTTCTCTAATTCTACTACAGCTTCAGTTATGAGAACAAGGTCATCAGCACAGGAATTCTCATGGGTAACTGGTCTTAAACTCCTGTGTTATGATCTGGAGGTTTATGATAAATAGGAGTGGGACTGATAATGAAATTCTGGTGAACTATTTGCACATTGGATTCATCTACCCTTAACTTTTACAGCAACCACCAGTTTAGGTAGCAAGGGATCCTGATTAAGGCTTTCTCTAGGTCAATAAATGCTAAGTACAGTGGTTTATTTTTGGCTAAATACTTCTGCAGTTGTTTTA
Source organism: Octopus sinensis (assembly GCF_006345805.1). NCBI lineage: Eukaryota > Metazoa > Mollusca > Cephalopoda > Octopoda > Octopodidae > Octopus > Octopus sinensis. Next base: position 4,367,750 of record NC_043020.1, on the reverse strand, counting down.
CCATAAAAGAGTGCATCAATAATACTTCTCCCCAGCACAAAATCAAACTGAATTTCATGTAGACAAACTCTGTTCCTAATTAACTGGGCTATAACACCTTCAGTAACTTTCATGACCTGATCCAGCAATTTGATACCTCTATAATTATTTCGCTCTAAAGCATCTTTACCCTTGTAACAATTGATTATGATGGTGCTACAGCAGTCATTGGGTATGGTTCCTTCCTGTACAACCTGTGTAATTAGGCTGTATGCCACTTCAGCAGTTATTAAGTGTCGCAGCAGTAATTCTTAATTGACCAGAGATTTACCCTGTCTTGATATCCGTAGTTGTTTTGTGTATCATACAGCTGTTAACTAGAATATCTGATTCCTCTGTCTGGTTCACAGAAAGAAGCAATCCTGCCTTCATTCTCCACATTTAATAGCCTTTCATTGTACTACTTCCATGCCATTCTGTTTTCAGAATCACTAAATGCAAGTGTATTGTTATCCTTCCATCTTAATTTTCCCTGACATACTGTTCTGCAATGCAGAAAACCATTGTGCTTCTGGTCCTCATACCACAGAACACTGACAAACCTTTGACTTTCTGCTCCCTCCTCTTGCTAAATAGAACTGTCTCCTCTTTTGGTTGTATGGTATGGTTGTCTTCTACCCTCATTGTTCCAGTCAATTTCAAACCTGTCTTCACTTTTATGGCTCAGTCTCTTTCTCTGTTCCACCATCAAGTCACCCTAAATTTGATTGGAACTTTGCACCAGATTTGGTCTGTAACCCTCAGATGGTTGTTCCATAAATCCTTCCAGTTGTCTTATGTTATGTCAATCTTCTCCTCCTCCTCATCATCATCAAATGCTTTAATAAACACTTCTAAAGTTCTGACTGATCAAAGGATAAATATGAATATGTAAATATGTTTTTTGTGTGAGTGTATGTATGTACATACAAAAAATTAATACAAGCAGCTAGGCACAATGTGATACCATAAAGGAAACGTTCAATCGTTACTAAGTGTGACTAAGGGTGGCAATGCACCTACTTTGCTAGAAATAAGAGTTAAAATACTCTTAATGCTGTAGGAAGAGCACAGATACACATATGCTGACACACACACACATATTTGTATGCATGTTTGTACATTTATATCAGTATCTGTGTATCCCACAAGTAGTTGTACATTAAATGTAAGATAGTGTATGGCAAAGCAGAACCTTTGTATTACAGGTATAAGCCCCATTCTACAGGCTTCTACAGAAATTTTCTTAATTTCAATTGAAGGATTGTAATAACTTCAATTTCTGATTGAAGACACTCATCCAAAATGCATCATCATCATCGTTTAAATTCCGCTTTCCATGCTAGCATGGGTTGGACGATTGACTGAGGGCTGACAAACCAGATGGCTGCACCAGGCTCCAATCTTGATCTGGTAGAGTTTCTACAGCATGATGCCCTTCCTAACACCAACCACTCCGAGAGTGTAGTGGGTGCATTTTACGTGCCAGTCCGGTGGTACTGGCAACGACCTCGCTCGAATCTTGTACACATGCCACCGGCATAGGTGCCAGTAAGGTGATGCTGGTAACAATCATGCTCGAATGGTGTCTTTTACGTACCACCGGCACGGAGGCCAGATAGCCACTATGGCAACAATCACGCTCGGATGGTGCTCTTAATACCCTACTAGCACGGGGCTTGAGTGCCAGTAGAAGAATTGAAAGCTCCAGCTTGTGATTGAGAAGTAGCATTTTTGTTGACCATATACACACACACACACACACGTAGAGGGGGGAGGGAGACAAGAGACAAAGAGTAATAAAGGGAAAAGAAAGGAGACATACCTTTGAAAACATGGAATTTAACTGATTGGCTGAAGTACAATATCCTCCCTGAGAAAGGTAACTCTTCACCTGTTCTTGGACTTGTTCTTCATCTAAATGCCAGCTGTGTTCATCTTCTATTGATGCTCCTGCTGTAGGGTCTGGGGCACCTGCAATACATATTGGACAAATGAAAGAAAGTGACATTTAAGACATCTGGAAGGAGTTACATATATTAACTAATAACAGTTTGGCTCAGCTCCAAGCAATTTAAAGTTTTGTAGGCTCAAAAAACAAAACTAACTCATCAAGCGTCTGGAGACAAAGTAACAGGATACGAGACAAATTCAAGCTGGCTACTGGATGTTAGGCCTGTCGGTCAGCTCAGTGTCATATGAGGTTATTGGTCTGGAAGCAACCTCAGTCATTTTCTTTGTTTTTAGGTCCATGTGAATGGACAAAATGTAGGTAGGTAGTTGTCACCACTATACCTGAAAGCTGTGGTATGGTATATTTAACAACATCAATTCATTGCTGAGTGGAGTGTTGTTGCGGGTTAGTAGGGAATTGACATTATATTGGCAACAGTCTTTCTATGAGAGTAACCAGATTTGGTGGTGCTTGATTAAAAGTTGGTGATACAACATTGGATATTCAGCATGAATGGGGCTGTAGTTTATATAGGTAATAGGAATTAAATACGATGCCCTTGAGTATAGGAAAACAAGGCTTAAGGTGGTACATCTGAGTTGTCATCTGCCAGTGGTTTGAAGTCCATTAACACGATGTACCTCTGGTGGTAACAATAAGTTCATTCTGTGACCATCAGGATGTCTTCCCCAACATTGAATGGAGTATCATTGTCAGAACCACTCCATACTCGCCTGGAATTCACAACTGTCAACTCTGGCTCAGTGCGAGATTACACATTCTGCACCATCCTGCAGTATTCATTGACAGGAAGAATGAACTTTCTTCTTGTTGCCACCAGATACAAATACATACAATGGGTTTCCATACAGTTTCCAGCTCTCAAATTTACTCACAAGGCATTGATCAACCTGATGCTACAGGAGTTTTATCTCCCTGTATAGCCCAAGGTCTCACACAGAGATGGAACTTAAGATCATATGATGACAAAGTCTATATAGCCATCCTGTGCCTACACACACACACGCACTATACAATGTATATTTTGATGTGTAATTAGAGGGATGTATATTTGTCTGTGTATACATACATTCACACACTAAACGAAAAGGATTGAAGAGAGAGGACATAAGACATTTTAGTTTCCTTGAGGATAATGTCTATAGAACTGGTGGGACATTAAGTACACCCAGTGCACTGTAGGAGTTGGAAATAAATAAAAGCATCCAGCTGTGTGGAAGTCATACCAAATGAATAGCATGTCAGATTTGGTTTGGTTTCTATGGCTGGATCTGTTTCCTAACACTAGTTACTTCACTGAGTGTATAGGGGACATTTTATCATGGTACCATTACCAGAGAGTGCTATATCCTTGACAGGATTAAAGTAGCTTCATGTTCACCACTTACTTAACAGAGCATCCTGGGTGTAGTTTACCGTGACACTATTGAGGTAATTCTGTACCATTCAAGGTTGGAGTTTTCACTATCCTTTGATGCTGCCTAGACCCTGAAGATGATTTGTACAAGATGGAGAATAGATAAGAGAATGGTGAGAGAAGAACCAAGAAGGGAGAGTAAATACAGGGAGAATGATGAATAGTGATAGGAATGGAGGTTACTCTTGATAAATAAGGGTGACAGCTTTTGATGGTAAAAAGGGAGAAGATGTTAATATCAAGTGGTGCAAAGGAAAAGAAGTGATATCAGGAAGGACTGAAAAGGTGATGACGAATATAGTAAAAGGTTCTGCTTTCATTAATAACACGAGAAACATGAAATCATTTTTCTCCGTTTGTATCAAATCTTTCCACTTGTTTACATGATTTTGGATATTCTTTGTGTAAAAAGCCACAAACAGCAGGGGACTCGTGGTTTGGGCTATTTTACAGTTACAGAAATGGAGTCCTACAATATACTGTACAGGTGTACATGTGTAAATGAATATATGACTGCCTATATCAGTCTGGGAAGCCAGGAGGCTGCACCAGGCTCCAGTCTGATCTGGCAGAGTTTCTACAGCAGGATGCCCTTCCTAACGCCAACCACTCTCTCATATATATATATATATATATATATATATATATATATATATATATGTATGTATGTATGTATGCGAGAGAGAGATCTGTGCGCGTCTGTGTAATATCCATTCTGCACTTACCTGGTAATTGGTTGATTTCCGACTTGGCCTGTAGAATCTCATCTGCAATTTTCTGTGCAGTTGGTAACACCTCAGTGTGATGTTCTGCTATTAAATACTGTGAAAATTTCTGCAGCTGCTCTCGGCTCATCTGCAGTAGGGTTTCTGTTAAGACATGATATAATCAACTCTCATATATTTATATTAGGCAGGGCATTGAATGTAGTGGTTGGAGAGAATTTAGATGATGAAAATCACTTGATTGCACAATGTTAATGTTGGGTGAACAAGGGAACTAAATGGGAGTGGTTGGGTGTATTAAAGACATCAGATAAGGCATGTGTGAGAGACATGTCTGTAGTGGATGAATTAACCTGTGTTAAAAGATTGTTGCTTTTGTTGTTTACTGCTTGGATCAAGTAGATTTATGATTAAAGATATTCCAACCATTTTCTTCCTGTCTTTTCTTCAATGAGCAGGGAATGCAGGACCACATAATCCAATGTATCTAAATCACCAGCTGTGCCAAAGTAGCAGCCCCGTGCTGGATAAAACCAGGCAGTCCCTTGTAACAAAATTATGCCAGAAGGTCTCTAAAAATTTATAAAAAGTCCTTTTAATTATTTTGATGCATCTGCGGATTGTATGGATTTAAGCTGTACCTTGGTTAACCTGACAAAGTATGGGGTGATTTGAGGATTTGGCAGCTATTTCTAGCAAGTTGATTGATCATTATATCAACTAATCTCGCTTCATAAATTTCTGGTTTTCTGCCTATGTCAAAGATTATTATCATTAATATTATATCATTCATCTGTCTTTACGTTGTGTTCAAATCCTGTCATGGTTGACTTTCGGGGTCGATAAATTAAGTACCAGTTGCGTACTGGGGTTGATCTAATCGACTGCCCCCTCCCCCAAAATTTCAGGCCTTGTGCCTATAGTAGAAAGGATTAACATTATCATCATTATTATTATATAAGGTGGCAAACTGGCAGAATCATTAGCACATTGGACAAAATGCTTCACAGCATTTCTTCTGATTTTACATTTCAAGTTCAAATTCCACTGAAGACTTTGCCATTCATCCTTTTGGGGTCAGTAAATTAAGTATCAGTCATATACTGGGGGTCAATGTAATTGACTAGCAATATTTCAAGACTTGTGCCTATAATAGAAAGGATTATTATTGCAATTATTATTATTAAGGTGGTGAGCTGGCAGAATTATTAGCACACTGGGTAAAGTGCCAAGCAGTATTTTGTCTGTCTTTATGTTCTGAGTTCAAACTCTACCAAGGTTAAGTGCCTTCCATGCTTATTGGGTTGATAAATTAAGTACCAGTTGCGTACTGGGGCTGATGTGATAGACTTTCCTCTCCCTCAAAATTTCAGGCCTTGTGCCTTTAGTAGAAAGGATTAATTATTGTCGTTGAGGTTGGTGCAGCTGAGCTGAAGAATTTTGTTTCACAGTTTCAATTTCACTGAGTGACATATTGGACAAATGTTATTTTCTCTGACTTTAAGTTGAAGCAAACCTTATCTGTGAAGAGGAGTTGACAGAGAGTGTCTGGAAGTCTGCTGAGTGGATTGTTCTGGGAATTCAAATGTCCAACCATGTCACAGTGATTCCATCTTAGAAATACTTTAAGGGTGTCTGTGGAGTACTCAGTCATATATATGCTGATTCAATGAACCTGATGATTCAGTTAAACAACTGAACACTCAAGCTCAGAAATTCTGAGTTTCAATTATTATTACTTTAGGGATGTGGGATGGGAAAATCGTTAGAGTATAAAAAAAAGAATTAATTAACAATAAAAAAAACCCCAACAAAGAAAGAAAGCCCACCATGTACGCTTTGTTTCAGATTTTTACATTCTTAGTTCAAATTCCACCAGGGTGGACTTTGCTTTTCATCCTTTCGGGGTCAATTAAATAAGTACCAAATAATACTGGGGTTGATGTAATCAATGATCCCTCTCCCCCATATTTCAGGCCTTGTGCTTATAGAAGAAAGGGTTATTATTAATATTATTATTATTATTATTATTATTATTAATATTATTATTATTATTATTATTGAGTGAGAGAGCAGTGCATGCCATCAAAATGACACTTGGGTAAAATATACGAAGCCCAGTATACCCATCATGACTACCCTTCTGATAAGGGTACACTAGGCATATGCATCACAACCATGTGTGCGCGACATGGTGATCTCATATCAAGATAAACAATGCATGACCTTGCAGGTGGGGCCCAGTTAGAATTTTCTTCTGGTTGAGTAACCCATCTCGCTCAAAAGGTCCCTGAATAAGGGTTGTTTAAGGATGTTGAACGAAACACCCATATTTCCAGAGGTGAATTATTCAAACCCCAAAGAATCCCTCTCAACACATGGCTATGATGCTCCTCCACTACTTCTGCTTGTGATCAGAGATGCACATATCGTCAGCCACTAAGGGACATGCTCAACCGGTTAAGGTCAAACAAATGACAAGCAAATCTGTGATCTTGAACAGAACATTTGCTGTAGCCCATCTTATCAGAAGCCATGAGAGCCACCACCTGGTACTGCATCAGGGCATTTATTATTATTATTGTTATTAGTATTATTATTATTATTAGCTGGCAGAATTGTTAGCCTACCAGGCAAAATGCTTAATGGAATTTCATCCATCTTTATGTTCTGAGCAAAAATTCTACCAATGTCAACTTTGCCTTTTGGGGCAGAGGAAATAAGTGCCAGTTAAGCATTGGGGTCAAATGCAATCAACTTGACCCTTTACCTAAAATAGCTGGCCTGTGTCAAAATTTGAAACCATTATTATTATCATTATTACTGATAAATTATTGGTAGAATGCTGAACAAAATGTCATTAGGGTGATTCAGTTTGGGGTTCAAATCCTGTTGGAAAGGTCTGGTTGCAAGTCAACTCTTCAATGGTGAGCAGTAGGCAGCTCTTTGATTAAGATGAGAAGCAGTCAGATGGCGAGGGCTTCACTGACCAAGTTTAGACACTTCTTAGTTTATGAAAGTGTTTTATGATCAAATTTTGGCTTGAACTGTTTTGCTGATTCACATGCAATTTGCTACAGTTTACAAAAACTCAATTTCATCAAAACATGTGGTTGTTTGGACTGAGGGAAATCTGTGTCTGTTAGAGGAAAATTTCCTGAAAGTCAAACCATTGTTGGCATGTTTGGAAACTTAAAGCTACATTTCCATTGACTGAAAGTTCCCTTTTGAATTCATACATCAAGCAGTGTCTGATATATTGTCTGATCTAAACTCATAAAAGGGGTAAAATACAAATAAAACCACTATAGCAAAAATCAATCTGCAAATAGGAAAAAAATTATTGCTTATTTTACCATTAGTATTGAAAATGTACACTCAAAGTAGAAGAGAGAAAAAGAGTGAGGGCATATGTGTGTGTGTGTGTGTAGCAAGAGGGTGGGGAGAGAAAAAGAAAAGTTATTCATACCGGAGATTGGAACCCGTAACTGTACAACATCAGCCTTCCGTATACGGTACAGCGACAGAGCCACAACATGTTGACACCAAAATATGTCTTTATTGCCACAACCACATTTCACTGATGTAATTTTACATCTGAAACAAACAGCAATAACAAAGTGGAGATTATTATTTAAGATTGCTTAAAAATTCTTAAGCTAATTAAATTGTTGGAGCAAGAAAGTGAGAATTTCAACATTATGATGGAGAAGTCCTTCCATAATAATTTGAGATACGTATACATTAATGAATTGGTTTTTATTTGGAAGTCCATATGAACACATTGGTACCGACAAGCAACCATTTAGTTTGCTAAGGAAAAAAAGAAACATAATAAGCTGTAGTAAAAACCATAGAAAATAAGATTTAAAAGAATTAAGTTTACATGAAAAGAGGAGGGAGAGAGTTCTGTTAAATATTCAAAATAAGAGACTATTGGAGTAGAAACATTTCTTATAGGAGCTGGGTGGAAACAACAGTGAATGGATGAGTATTGGTAGTAAAACAAGTCACTTGATTAGTAATCTTAAAAGACAGAACAAGAAGTTTGGCATGTTGTGTGCTACTTTATTTCATCACCCCTTCTCTACAGAGTGAAAGTTTTGCTGATGACAAGAATGGTATTGCTTTCACCAAATTTTTCTGGCAACAAGTCTCTATGCTGCAAGATGTAGTTAACAATAACACTGCTGATAAGTCAGGTGACATGAAGAAGTGCCAAAGGATGTGGAGGACTTAGGGAACTCCGTCATCATCATCATCGTTTAACGTCCGTTTTCCATGCTAGCATGGGTTGGATGGTTTGACTGGGGTCTGGGAAGCCAGTAGGCTGCACCAGGCTCCAGTCTGATCTGGCAGTGTTTCTATAGCTGGATGCCCTTCCTAACGCCAACCACTCCATGAGTGTAGTGGGTGCTTTTTACATGCCAGGCGAGGCTGGCAACGGCCGCGATCGGTTGATGATTTTTACGTGCCACCGGCACGGAAGCTAGTCAAGGCAGCAACACTGGCATTGGCCACGTTTGGATGGTGCTTTTTATGTGCCACCGGCACAGGGATCACAACTACAATCTCCATTGATTTTTGATGTTGATGTACTTGACTCAATAGGTCTCCTCAAGCACAAGGTTGAAACAGTGTTTCTTTACTTGCCACCTGCACAGGAGTCAGTCCAGCGGCACTGGCAACAGCCGGGTGCCAGTCATAGGATTTGGTTCAATTTCGATTTCACTTGCCCCAACAGAGTTTAGTGTCCAATGAAGGGAGGTTGGCACGGGTATCAGTCATCGGATGTGGTCCGATTTCGAATCCAATTTCGATTTCCATGTAATATGTTAATGTGCATTGGATAGATGCAATGAGGCAGTGGTTAGATGATGCAATAGATGCAAAGACGGTTTGACATAGATTAGTTTTGGAGGCGAGAAAAAGATGGTGTTTGGGGAACCTGTGTGTCACTACGAGATGTAGATAGGGGACAAGATCAGCTGAGGAAGAGAAATGAGGATTGCAAAACATTTGATTTCTGTACCAGTAAAATCAGTGTGAGATAAGTGATAGAGCCACAAGGAGTTGTGAATGTTTAAATGAAAGGGAATGATAATTTCAAAAGAAGGTGAAATGAGTTACATAACTTCATGCAGAAGGAGATAATACAGTTGAAGAGATGTTAGTGGTTCAAGGAATTGGGAAAGCGGAAGAGGGAGCAGATGTATTTGGGAAAGCAAAGGAAGGAGACATCAAGCCAGGGTAACCGAAAGTCGTTGATATTAAGTGAATGACAGGTGGAGTTGTCAAAGTGCAGATACAATTTTTAAGCTGATCCTCTGGCTTGTTACTTTGGAGTTTCCCCCCTCAGCATGCAGCCAATTTCTCAGAAATATTTTACTTCACCAAAGTTGGCGCATAAGTGAAGGTGATGTAAGGTCAAGAAAGACATGACAACCTCTCATGCTAATGCCACAATAAAATGCACTCAGAACATTTGGTAAAGTGCTTAGTATTAGGAAGGGCATCATCATCATCATCATTTAACGTTCGCTTTCCATGCTAGCATGGGTTGGACGACTTTGACTGAGGACTGGCGAACCAGATGGCTGCACCAGGCTCCAATCTTGATCTGGCAGAGTTTCTACAGCTGGATGCCCTTCCTAAAGTCAACCACTCCGAGAGTGTAGTGGGTGCTTTTTATGTGCCACCGGCACGGGGGTCAGTCAGGCGGTACTGGCAATGACCTCAATCGAATCTTTTTACACATGCCACCGGCACAAGTGCCAGTAAGGCGACGCTGGTAACGATCATGTTCGAATGGTGCCCTTTTATGTGCCACTGGCACGGAAGCCAGTTAGCCGCACTGTCAAACGATCACACTCGTATGATGCTCCTTGCACCCCGCTAGCACAGATGCCAGTCAGCAAATTTGATTTTGATTTCACTTGTCTCAACAGGTCTTCGCAAACAGAGTTTAGTGCCCAAAGAAGGAAAAGGTATGCATAAGCGGGCTGGTTACGCATCCACTATAGAAGTTATACAAAAGTAAAATGCATGAGCAAGAGAGGAGTTCCTTTGCTTATCATAGTTAGGAGAGCAGTAACTCTGAATAAGAACCTTTTGATTGTCAAACTCACGTTAGCATAGAGAACGGATGTAAAATGGTAATGATGATGATTCTCATTCAGAAAAATGATTAACCATGTGGGAAAAAATATCTTGTAGCATTTCTTTCATTTGAGTTTTACAGATACTTCCTTGTCACCTCATACCCACATGAAATGCAATTTTATAATCAATGATATTTATTGATTACCTGATATCCATCAAGAAGAAAACAAATCAGCTTTGAACAAGTTTTGAGGAAACCTGTAAAAGGGATTACGGATATTTGAAGAGAACTTACCGGTCGAAACTAATAGACACTTTGTAGGTTTTTTCAGGTTCGGAATACAATGGGTTGGCAGGTTCTGTGACTGTACCACTGAGATGGAACCCTGAAATTAAGAAAATAAATGGTAACAAACACTTCAAATGTGTGTGTGTGTGTGTGTGTGCATGCATGATACTATAACATTTCAAGATTATGGTTATAAAGTTTTAAATTTGTGTCAGCTCATACGAAATGGTTGTGATGAGGAAGAACACCCATACCAAAATAAAAGATACAAGGGCAGTTTCTCTGAATGAGAACAGTTTCAAACTGTGATGACATATCCAATCCGAACCAGATGATGATGATGTTAATGTTGGGGTTGTTACTTTTAGGAAATTGGAAAAACAACAGAATATTTACTGATAGAGGGACTTGGAGGCAAATATATCATTTGTTTTGTTTTGAAATATATGCGCACTACAACAGATGGGATGGTCATCGCTGGAAGACCTTTGATTACAAAACTGTCCATGTGGTGTACAACAAGGTCAGCAACTGGAAAGAAACTGACTCGTGCTGAACACTCAGTTCTAAAAGTTATTGAAACATTCTTCATTGTTATAGTGCTCCTGCTATCCAGTGGTAACCCATTTCCAGACGGTAGTGGTGGTGGTGGAGGCATCAGGAGAGTATTCACCAACACTATCACAACCATCATCATCATCACTGTTGTATCTACTGCATCATCACCACTACCACCCTGTCATAACCATCATAACCTTACTACTCCAACCTCCACCCCACCATCATAACCACTTCACTACCACCACACCACCAGTAATCTTGGTGAAAAGAAAAACCAACTCCCCAGGGGGAGTGAGTGTTTGTGTGTGTGTGTGTGGGGGGGGCAAACATTAAAACGACAAGTAGATTACAACTTATAATAACTTAAGATCCCAACACTTTAATCCACTGTAATCCAAACATAAATAAGCTAAAGTCTCTTGATGCTATTATTATTATCATTAGGCTGAGGGATTTGGCTGAACTGTCAGAGCATCAGACAAAAGGCATTCTGTCAATGTCCTGAGATCAAATCCTTATAATGCTATCAACTGTGTTTCATCTTTCCAAGGCTGTTATCAAACACTGGCACCAATATAATCCATTCCTTTCCTCAAAATTTCTGGCCTTTTGCTTATGTTAAATAAATAAATGCACCCTTTTAAAGCCTAGCCAGGCTCATGGGCCCGGTTTCCCAGTTTCAATGGTGTATATGTTCTCCAGCTGGATGGGACACCAGTCCCTCACAACATTACTCATTTTTGACAGCTGAGTGGACTGGAGCAACGTGAAATGAAGTGTTTTGCTCAAGAAAACAATGCATCGCCTGGTCCAGGAATCGAAACCACAATTTTACCATCATAATGCTGACACCCTAACCACTAAGCCACGTGCTTCCACTTTGTTTATGATCTCTACTGGTTTTATGTTCAAACTGGCCACATCTGGCCTTTCACACCTACCCTATGATGTTATTTGAAAAATATACAGTCACATCATCAAAATCTTGAAGCTAAAAGACAATGTGTGATCAATTTAAGACAATGTTAATAAATCTTACATTTGACAGAGCAGCCTGAATGTTGAAGAGTGAAACAAAGGCAGAGTTGAGATTGACAATAAAAGACAGGAGGGTCACACAACACTTTGCAGTCATGTCTGCTCAATCAAAGTTCATCTACAGTTAAATAACATCAAAGTATTTAGTTTCATTGCGGTACGTATATTCCAGTTTAACCCTGCCAACAAGATAAATTTTGCCTCTCATTCCCTTGAGATTTATAATAAAATACCAGCTATATACTAAGGTCAATTCAATTGGCTATATTCCTCCAATACCATTTAGTGTCTTTGTTAGAAATTGTCATCATCATCATCATCATCATCTATAATATTGATTTTCATGACCTGTTTGAATCAAAATAGGCATAAAAATAGGAAAAACCGCTCTCAGGGTTAAGGTTTACTTTAACCACCTCCACCCAAGAAACAAGTGTAATAAGTAAAAAATTTGTATTAAACGAATATGAAAACAAAAATTTGCGCCAATGAACCGGCATCTCCCCAGAAAATAAAATATGCTTCAACACACGAATTCACATGAAGAATCCTGCACACCAGATACAAAAACAAAATTTTGATGAAATTTTATACAAATACCTTTCAAACAGCATAGATTACGATTATAAACAAACTTGTGGGCAAAGAATTTTCCAAGAGAAAGAAATTCATAAATTATTTTTTTGCTCGAGTGCAATGGAAAAAAGTTTTACATTAATTTATTTTTCCTTTGAATAATAGAAAAAGGTTTTAAAAAAGATCCCAAAGGTGGAGATGTGCTAAAAACAACGGCTAAATTGCCCTTTTTTCCATAATGAAAATATATTCAACACCGTATTTATGAATTTGTTTCTCTCACCCTGGTACACAAGATCTTGTTTTTATTTGCTTTGGTGCCTGGGTGTCAAAGTAAACATTAACCCCCACCAGAATTCCTACAGATATGAATGAAATAAAATTACCATTACGATTTATGTATTACTGATTGCTCTCTCACAATCTTCTTAACCGGAACAAATAATACAAAATTTAGTTTTAAACCATAACTGTTTGATTATATTGTTATTAAAGAATATAATATATCTCTATGTGTCTGTGGGTTTAGTCCCGAAAAGCTCTGAAACAGAGCGCCCTTGAGGAAAATGGTTTTCAAGAGAAGGTCATCTGTAAATAATAATAAAAAATAGGTACTAATTGAGAACAGTGGTCCCGGTGCGCACACTTGCGCATCCGCGCTAGCTAGTCGTGACTAGTCGATCCTACAACGACTACCTAGCAAAGTAAATCAAACACAAAATAAATAATTTTTTTACACAAAGAAAATAATTTTTGTTAAAGTAAATAAAACACAAAACACAAAGTAAGGATCGACTAGTCACGACTAGCTAGTGCGGATGCGCAAGTACGCGTGTGCGCGCACCGGAACCACTGTTCTCAAGTAGTACCACAAAATATATAATTTGCTACGAGAAGTCACTCACTTTTTTAGATTGACAACTCTTCCCTCCGTCAAAATTAATCTTTTTCCCTCTGTATATTTACCCAGTCTTTATCACACACACACACTCTCTCTTTATTTGTATTATTTCTCATGCATTGTTTTCATTTAGCTATTAATGCAAAAATCTTGCTTTCAGATTGGGTAACAATGATAAAACTTCTGTAACATTTTTCTAAAATTTTTCTGGAATAAATGAATTACAAACTTGGATTCAGTGTGAAAAAGTACATCAATAAACCAAGTGTGAAAATGTTCATTTCATTATAAAATTTCTAAATCAGTGGTAGAGAAAAGATACCTGTCCAGCTCTTTCGGTTTTTGGATTTTCTCATGGAAAACTTGGCCCCCTCGCTGCACGTTTTCACCACACTCCCTCTCACTCTCTATAAAATTATATTGCTCACAGTCAGTGTATTGCATGTGAGGAATTTCATTTGGGTGACATAGTGATTTAAAAAAAGGTATGTTAAAGATAATCTCTCTCTATATAAAGCTGAAGTTGTCTGTGTGTGGCAGGTTTGGTAGCCTTCAAACTAACCCTATCTCCTCCGAGACCCTGCGGCGCAAGTTGACCAAAATTGAGAGTATGATAGAAGACTTGCTCTTCCTTCTGTAGAAGATAAAATTCAAATCGGACCTTGTTAACACTAAAAATTATTTACATAAAAAAGGTGCTTTTTTTCTATGAAAATCCCTATTTCTTACGATTTTTTGACTGCTGTGTCGCCATTTTTCGGTGTATTTCAACCAGAAAAAAATGTTCACTTAAAGAGAATAACAAGCTAGATAATGCAAAATTTTTACTTTTCAAAAGTTCTAATTCTAAAGGGTCGAAAAACAAACCCGAGCAACGCCGGGCGATACTGCTAGTTTATTTTAATAGTATACTTTTCTCTTAGTAAGCATGTTTTTTCTTACATACACACAGACTTGCTTGATGCAGGGTCAGGGTTAAAAATTTAAATTACAAAACTTTTGTTGTTGTTGTTGTTGCTTAAATCCCAGCATTGGACTGCTGCACCATTCCATACATGTTTATGGGTAGGAAAACGATGAAAATTATCAGTACATGTCAGGGTGACAAAGGAAATAGGGAGATACCAGGTGGGGATCGTCAGATGCGCTCGAAACAACAGCTAAATCTTCCTTAAATCACACATATTTTTATTTGAAAATGATTTTGAAATTATAAACAGAAACAAATTGCAGATTAAGACAGTCCCTATTTTAAAACTATGATTACAAAAAGAAAACAGCTGAAATTTTATGCTTTATAGAGAGTTGGTTAATGAAAAGATTAGACAAAGATTTCACCATCATATTTTAATTACATTTCATTTTCTGTTTGAAAATAAAGGAAGTGGAGATTGTTATAGTGATCGCTTTTTTTTTTTTTTTCTTTTAATCTTCAAGGCTTCTCTCTCATCACTTTAAGTGTGTAGTGCAAAAAAAAAAAAAAAAAAAAAAAAAGGCAAATTGGTAATGAATGGGGGGTGGGGGTGAAAATAGTCATAAATTATCACAATTTTTTTTTTGTTACTGACAAGGCATTTCACATTGTTTTTAAGTGCATAGTGCAAAAAAAAAAAAAAGGACAAAATCAGTCTGGAAGAGAAAGGGGTAGAGTAATAAATTTTCAAAGCTTTTTTTTTTCATAAAAATCTTCCCCACCCTCATTTGTTGCAAGGGAGTAATGGAAAAAATAGGGAAAAATCTCTGTCAAAGCAGAAAATTAAACTTAGATGAGTGTACTAATCTGAAAGTGAGTCAAGGCATATTCTGGGGTGAAAATTACCCAGCAACGATGGGATATTCAGTTAGTATGTAAATGTATATAAAGATTCTGTGAGGCTTGTGGTTAGAACTGAAATGCTGCATGGTAATGAGATATAGGCCTTGAGGAAACTAGAGGGAAATGAAGCAATCATGCTCCACTGGATGGGCAATGTAAGTGTGTGTAGACGATGTAAATGTGCTGAGAGAAAAGCTGAGAATAAGAAGAATTAGAGGAAGAATGCAAGAGAGCAGGCTGCACTGTATGGGCATGTGATGCATATGAAGAAGGACAGCTGTATAAAGAAGTGCTGATCACTTAATATGGCGAGAGCCTACGGAAGACAGAGGTCCAGAAAGACATGGGATGAAGTGGTAAAGGTCAATCTCAGCTTCGGAGGTGATCTCAAAGGAACAGTATGCTTGTCAATATGGAGTTCTCAAGAAGACTCACCCATCTCAGTGAGACCAACTTCTGGAAGCAATGAGTGTATATACATGCACAAATGTGCACCTTGCCTCATTTCCTCTGAACATCTACCTGACCATTATCTCTCTCTCTGAACTATTTCTTTAGCATTCATCATCCATGTTGGTGATTCTTTCTCCCCTCCACATGAGTTACCAAATAATCTCTTGCAACAGCACACCTGTTTCTGTCTTCCTTCCTGATCTCCCTCTCTCTCTCTCCCTCCCCCCAGCCAGGTAACCTTGTACCTCCTCAACAGCAAGACACCTGTTTCTGTCTCTCTGTCTCACTATAACCGTTCATCATCTGACACAAGATCACCTCCTCCAGTGCCCCCTTCCCCTCTCAAAGGTTCTTTGTCTTGCAGGTTACTTGGTGACCCTGTCAGTGCAGGTGCCACTTAAAAAGCATCCAGTCCACACTGTAAAGTGTTTGGCATTTGGAAGGGCATCCAGCTGTAAAAACCTTGCCAAAGCTGACCTTGCCTGTGCCAGCTGTAAAAATCCTGCCAAAACAGTCGCAGAAGCCTGGCTTGCTCCTGTCAAACTGTTCCACCCATGCCAGCATGGAAGGCTGACATTAAACGATAATGATGATGCACTACACCTGCTCCTCTCCTGTAGTCTACCCAACCACATCATCTCCCTCACCCTTCCTGTAAACTCTATCACCATTACTACTAATACTATTGTCCTGCTACTCTCCTCTGTCCTCTTCTACATCCCTCTACATTCCCCAATTCATGCATCATTGGTCAACCATCATTTCTACATCCACCCTTCAATCCTACCCAATCTTTAAAATTTGTTGCCTACCTCCTATCTTCCCATCTCTTGCTCCCTCCCAACCCCTTTTACTCATCCCTCATACCTTGAAGGGTCACCTGGATTTGCAGCTCCCGCTCATCCCCACCCCCTCTTTCATATTCCATCCTCTCATCTCCTCATATGAAGCCCATCTCCTTTCTCCTTAGGCTTTGTAGTCTTGTGAGTTGCATGGTGACCTCACTAGCAATGGTAGCATGAAAAAAGCACCTTGTGCACACGGTGAAGTGATTGGCATTATGAAAGGCACTCAGCCATAGAAACTATGCCAAAGCAGAGCAACATGAATGTTAAATGTTAATAAGTAAAAGGCAGACTGTATGACGCATGTGTACGAAACAGCCATGCTACATGGCAGTGAAACACGGACTGCTGAGGACATGCGTAAGCTCACAGGGAACGAAGCCAGCATGCTCCGATGGATGTGTAATGTCAGTGTAAGTACCTTGAGAGAAAAGTTGGACCTAAGAAGCATCAGTTGTGGTGTGCAAGAGAGACGACTACGCTGGTATGGCCATGTGGTGAGAATGGATGTGGATAGCTGTGTGAAAAAGTGCCACATCCTAGCAGTTGAGGGAACCTGTAGAAGAGGCAGACTCAGGAAGACCTAGGATGAGGTGGTGAAGCATGACCTTCAAACACTGGGCCTCACCGAGGCAATGACTAGTGACTGGGACCTGTGCTTGAGAAGATTTGGCAAGCCCAAGTGAGACCATAACCTTGTGGCCTATGCCAAGGGTGTAACCAGCCCACTTATGAGTACCTTTCCTTCATTGGACACTAAACTCTGCTTGTGAAGACCTGTAGAGGCAAGTGAAATCAAAATCAAATTCGATGACTGGCATCCGTGCTAGTGGAGTGCTAAGAGTACCATCCGAGCATGATCATTGCCAGAGCAGCAAACTGGCCTCTGTGCCGGTGGCACATAAAAAGCACCATTCGAGTGTGATCGTTACCTGAGTCACCTTACTAGCACTTGTGTTGGTGGCACGTGAAAAAACATTCGAGTGAGGTCATTGCCAGTGCCGCAGGACTGGCTCCTGTGCAGGTGGCACACAAAAAGCACCATTTGAGCATGGTCATTGCCAGTACCGCCTGACTGGCCCTCGTGCTGGTGGCATGTAAAAGCACCCACTACACTCTCGGAGTGGTTGGTGTTAGGAAGGGCATTCAGCTGTAGAAACTCTGCCAGATCAGATTGGAGTCTGGTGCAGCCATCTGGTTTGCCAGCCCTCAGTCAAACCGTCCAACCCATGCTAGCATGGAAAGCGGACGTTAAACAATGATGATGATAATGATACTCTCACACAGTATAATGGCTACTCCACTCACAACCAGTTCACATCCCTCTATCTCCATCCATCATTTTGACATCTTGTGTAAGGGACTTAATCCAACATTGGATACCTTTTGGGGAAGTTCATTCAGTTAAAAACATTCAAGCTACATATCCAGTTTAAGGATGTCTTCCTCCCTCCAGTATTTAGGGATCTGTAAAAGGTTGCACTGCCTTATCTCCTAAATAAATTTCCATAAATCAAAGTTCCCTCAGTCAATCTAAAAAGAGTAGACAAAATATGGGAAGGAAATTTGCTAAGTGGGTGCAAACTTAGGTCCAACCCAGGAGGTTCAAAGCATTTTCATTGTCCCTCAAAAGTTTTAGGGAATACACTTGCAACCCTTGCACTCCTTCTTCCCCAGCCTAAAGACAAACTTCATCTTCTTCCAAGAAGTCTACAGCACAACTTTATTGTGCAGATCACTCAAACAAACCAAATGGTAAATGGAAAGATTCCTAAAGTGGATTCCATAAGTTGAAGAATGGCAGAAACTTGAATAAAATCAGATCCAGGATAGAGAAGTTACTTAAAGGGTGCCACTATGAACCCGAAAATAAAAACTGCTGGGTTGAAATAATAGTTTAATGCTTCCAGAGAAAGTCTCAAGAGTTGACAGTATGATAAAATACAACTAGAACAGTACAATGGTTGGTGATAGAAACTGCATCTGGCTGTTTAAAAGCATGGCAAAAGGCTGAAGGATACAAAGAAAAGGACTTGTCTTAATTGTTGTGCAGGTCAGAGTGGCCATGATTAATAGTAAAATGTAGTGAAACCTGTTCAGTCCATTCCAGCTTGTGAAAAGGATTGTAAAAGATGGCAAACTAGGCATGCACAAACAGAAGAGTGGGGGAGATATACATAAAACATATATATATATATATATATATATATATATATATATATATATATACACACACACACACATGTATACATATGTATATACCCACATACATACATACACGAGGGAAATTATAATGGCTTAATTTAGTTCCAGCTTCTATACCATACACACCTAAAAATATTGTTTATAGACATTTCCTCCCATAATTCACAGTCAATCCACTTTGATATTTCTAACTCCAACTGAACCCTGGATAAACTCCAGATTTTTCTCTCTTCCACAGCTATCGACTTTGATATGTTATTCAAAACAGTTTGATTTGGATTCTGTGCTACTTCAAATTTTGCAAGCCCCTAACAGAGCCTGTCTCCTCAGGCTCCATTAAGGGCTTGCAAAACTTGAAGTAGCACAGAATCTGAAACTGTTTTGAATAATACAATTGACTCCCAATAAATGTGTTGAATGCCCTTTCTTTCATTTGTCCACTCAATTTATATATATATATATATATATATATATATATATATCCACTGTACTCAACATGAGTTCTATACCAGATGTTTGCACTATGTAAAATATATTATTGATACTTTTACATTACTATATAAATATCCATACGTACACATACAAATGCATATACACATACACAGAGGCACACACATGTATGCTCATGTGTAGAACTGATAGTATATAACCATCACCATGCTGCACCTCCTCTAACCAGGAGTAGCACTGAACTTGAGCCACCAGAGATACTCATATGATGGGCCTTGCTATCAAGAAAAGATTTCCTCTGGTAAAAGCACATACTATAGCCAGGACTGCATCTCAAAGACTGAGCCTTCTCTTTAAGGCCAGAAGATATTTCAGCTCCTAACAACTGCTGGTACTCTAAAACACTCAAATAGGACCCACAATGGAGTACTGCCCTCATATGTGAGACGGTGCTATGTATACAAATATCCTGGATTGCATCCAGAGCAGCGTTATTTGTTGGATTGGTACAATTCTTAGTGGACACACTCCAATCTCAGGTTCCATTCCCTGTCTTTCCTGTTGCTACTAAAATAGCCTCAGCTCTTCCCATCTATTTGCTCTTGTACCTCCATCATACAAGTACCCCCAATCCCCACTGAATCCATCTCTCACTACTCAACCACTCTTACCCTAAACTAACCTCCAAATCCTAAGTTTTCATTTCCAGAATATTGCTCCCCTGGAAGCTCTTGCCTGCTCGTCTTTCTCACAGATGTTAACTTGCAAACATCTCAACCTGAACACTAACAGCATTCATCTCACTTGTCTTATACACACAAACACACACACCTGACAGTAACACATACAAATACAAGGAATTTAGCTCCTGGAGCCTATTTTTTGAAATCCACTCTCAAAGGCCATCAACTTAGATAGTAGGACAGACCAAAGAAAATTTTCTATGAGAACTGTGTTGGCCCTGAAAACATTTCAGATTTAGCAGTTTAAATATTATACATCTTACATATACACTAACGTGCACGAGTACACACACACAAACACACACTTGCTTGTAATATAAGTAAATTTTTTTTTTGAAATGCAATGTTGACTGAGAGAAGTTCACTTGAATGTGCATTCCAACATAAAAAGGTTCCCCACTAATGAGCTAGGGGTTCAAAGCAAGAAAGAGGTTTTGGGGGTAGCAACCAGATTCTGGAAAATAATGTTACTGTATGAGAATGGGAAGTCATCAATAATCCTGAAGCATTTTTCAGAGGCTGTACAATCCTCTGGGAGCACTGTACACATCTACAAGAGAAGCAGCTGCACACCCAAACACCAGCATGAAGGACATCCAGTTGACTGGCAAAGGAACACTACAAACTCCTTGCTTACCTATCAAGGAATTGAGCCAACACCAGAATCAATGTGGTCACTTGACCTCCTTCAAATCACACTGATTCTTTTAACAGGAAAAAAAAAACAAAACAAAAAAACCTAGACATGATTCTGAACTCCCCACACACAAAAGATGAGGAAGTCATATCTGGAATCTCAGATCATAAGTCTGCTCAATCAAGGATGAACAGTGGTAAAACAACAAAAAATCCAGGATTGTTGCTGTTGTAAATACTACAACATACAACCATCTCAGGTTGAATCCAAAAAAGGCCACCCAACTTATTTTATCAACACACTACAATCCCTGGCACACAGACAGTTTTCCTCTCTCCCTCACATACACTTCAACAAGTTTTTCTGCTCCTCTGAACAAGGTACTGACCCTTCCTCAACCAGGTGGACTTGACCCAACTATTCTTATTTCTGCCCTTACTGTGTTGCATTGGCCAGATCCTGCACTAAATATGTCACTCCATCAGTCAGTTCTTCTCCAAAACCTTTATCTGCTGGAATTCCTCTATTGCAATGAGTTTTCCTGCTGATGCTTACTTGCAGCTACTGAAACTGAACATCAACCAAATGAATTTCACTAATCCAGGAGCAAAGTTTTCAGGGACCCTCTGTAGTGAAGCCAAACTCGAACTATTTTATAGAATGTAAACATAAAGAAAATTAAAAAATCTGATTACTAGAGACAGTTGGCACTTCACATTTACAATGATTTTACAGATTGAAGAAACTTCTGCCAATGGAATATGCCAATCGAATTACTGAAAACTTCCCAGAATTTCCTGAGCAAATTAACCAGGAATGTCTTCAACAGCAGCTGTTAACTAGAAGCATGTCTCTAAGTTGCATTTGAACAGAAAACCATTTATGCTGAATACAGCACATTTAACCATTATTGTAGAGTTAGAACAACATTAATAATAGCAATTTGGGAATTGGTAATAATGAAACAAAAGAAAAAAGTTAATTCTCAGCATCATAAACTATTGACAAATAGGGTTGTATTTGATGTATAGCCTGTTCCTCGTATTATATTACCAAATGAACCAATTATTTGAAGCAAACACAAAAGCAAACTATTACAGAAATTTAAAGTAAAGTCACTTTTGACTCATGTAGTCACAGTACAAGCAAAAAATGCAGGGGAAAAATTAACGCAATGTGAAGCTAGTAATATAAAATATTTGGCCCTAAGTGAAGCTAGTAATATAAAATACTTGGGCCTATGTAAAGCTAGTAAGATAAAATACTTGGGCCTATGTAAAGCTAGTAAGATAAAATACTTGGGCCTATGTAAAGCTAGTAAGATAAAATACTTGGGCCTATGTAAAGCTAGTAAGATAAAATACTTGGGCCTATGTAAAGCTAGTAAGATAAAATACTTGGGCCAATGTAAAGCTAGTAAGATAAAATATTTGGGCCTATGTAAAGCTAGTAAGATAAAATACTTGGGCCAATGTAAAGCTAGTAAGATAAAATATTTGGGCCTATGTAAAGCTAGTAAGATAAAATACTTGGGCCTATGTAAAGCTAGTAAGATAAAATACTTGGCCTATGTAAAGCTAGTAAGATAAAATATTTGGCCCTAAGTGAAGCTAGTAAGATAAAATGCTCGGGCCCTATGTAAAGCTAGTAATATAAAACAGAGTCAAATATTGAAAATATATTTTCTTACTAGACTGTTTCTCTCTCTCTCTCACAGAGGCTTTTGTCTAGTTTCTGTCAATGAAAGGTCACTCACAAGACCTTGTTGGACAAGAGTTTACATAAGAAAAGTCTTAGCCAAGGCATGGTGTCAGGGAATCAAAACTATGAACTTTGTCCCCACGTGGCTGTATCTATGAGTTACAATTAGATTTCAATGTATTTTGTATGGCTCTGATTTATATCAATGTGTGGTCAATATTTGAATATATTTGGTACTAATTAGTAGACTTTGCAATATTCTTTAACATATTTTGCATTTCCTATTTTGTACATCCAATTTTGTCTGTTTCACAGACTGTCCAGTAAATGCCATCGATATGTGTGTGTGAATGTGCGAGAGAGAGAGTACCCAAAATTTCAATAACAACAAAAATCATTTGCTACATAATCAGTGAGAAATTAATATTAACTTTAATAGTTTCTGAAGACTTCAGTGTTGCTACTGAAACAAGTATCAAAAGCAAGAATCTGGTCCGAAGAGAGGAACTGAATTCTTTGTTGGTCGGATATTGATTGTAGGTAGCAGCTTCTGCTTAGCCTTGGTCATCTCTCATTGAGGAAGACACCTAGTAACAAAATGGATTTAGGACCATATCAGTTGCACTTCTTTGGCCAGTTTCGCATTTGTTACTATCTTGCCATACCTTTTCTTATATATTTTATATACACTCTTTTACATATTAAATATATATATATATATATATATATATATATATACACGACTTCTAGAGAATACATTTTAAAATGAAGGCATGGGGCTGAGTGGTTAAGATGTTCAAATCCTGATCATATGGGTCACAGATGACTTCTAAACCAGGTTGTGCATTGAATCTTTGAGTAAGGAATCTTATTTCCTGTTGCTTCAGTCTACTCAGTTGTAGTAAGTAACAACCAGATAATGGTGTAATCTTCTCACATTCCAGTTGTCAAAACCTGGATGTTTTGCTGGGTCAAAGGTGGGAGGGTTGTGAAGGTGACTATTTGTTCATTACTACATTGGCATCTGAACTAATTATCAAAACCATGGTGTCTCATATGATTGGGTCATCCCATAAATAATGCGGTTTCTTCCATTGCATGAACTAAAAGTTGGAGGAGATGGTATAAACCACCTGCATCAACTTGCTATAAAAGCAGGTAGCAATTTTACCTTCTACTTATTCTTAGTGCAAGTTTTGAAGAGAGCAGTTCGATTTTTACAGTTATTTTTTCAAAGTTATAATGGAAATGACAAAGGAGCATATTCGGCATTTTTTGTTTGTTCAATAGAGGCAACAACACAACAGAAAGTGCAAGGAATATTAATGCAGTATATGGGGATCAGACAATAAGCGTAAGCCAGTGTCAAAGATGGCTCCAGAAATTTCAAGCCGGAAACTACAGCCTATAAGACGAGCCTCATCCTGGAAGGTCTGTAGAACTCAATGAGACGTAAGGCAAACTTTGGAACAAAATTCCATCATAACTGTTGAGGAACTGAGAGAAAAGCTTGGATTTGATTATTGAACCATTCATCAACACCTGCGTGCTATCAGAAAAGTCAGCAAATTGGATTAATCGGTTCCTCACAAACTTTCCAAGTCTAATTGTGCAGAGATTGAATGTATGCTCTTCTTTGCTATCATGTCTCATGAATAAACCATTTTTGGGACTGAATAGAGACTGGTGATGAGAAATGGGCTCTTTATAAAAATGTCAAGCAACAGGAGAAACACAACACCCCAGGCTAAAGATGGTCTTCATCCACGTAAGGTATTGTTATCTTCTGGTGGGATAAGAAAGGTTTAGTCCACTTTGAACTTTTAAACCCAAACCAAATGATAACAAAGCAGATCTACTTTGGTTTGAAGATGAAAGGAATTCTTCCATCAGGATAATGCTCGGCCACATACAGCAAGGATGACATTCCAAAGGCCGGAGCAGTTTGGATGGGAAACGATGCCACACCTACCATATTTGCCAGACATTAATTACCCTAACTGATTATTATTTATTCAACAGTCTCAAGAATCATTTGGATGGAAAAAATAAGAATTCTGTAGATGAGGTCAGAACAGTACTGGAGGAGTATTTTTTATCTTGGATAAGTGAATTTTGGAAGAGAGGCTTTGCAAGTTGACCAGATAGATGGAAGAGCATTGTAGAAAAGAAGGAGAGTATATATTAGATTAAAAAAAGAATATCTTAATTTTGAAAGATTAAAGAAATATGAAAAAAAACCCATTATTTATGGGATGACCCAATACATACAAACACACACACACATACGCACACGCAGAAACTGAAAGAAGCTTGTCCTGTGTGGGGGTGGGGTTTGTTTATTTCTGTTTCTTTGTTTTGACATCAAGTGGTCGATGTAAATCAGTGTCATTAATTTCCAATATTCTTCAAAATCATGTTCAGCCATGCGGAAATATTAGCTTGCATGGAAACAGGTTATGGTTGGTGACAAGAAGGGTAGCTGGCCATAGAAAATCTGCCTACTGTATTTATTTTGAGATGCTTTGTGTTCCTTTCAATTAATATTAAATATAACAAAGAATTTAAAATAACTTCGTTATCATTCAGCTAGTATTAGGAACATAAATTGTAACTAAGATTTGGTGGAAGATTTTAATTAAAAACTTATGAAAACAAGACATTTGTACTCAGAGCTAGATCCAGTTTCAGCCGGGTTGGTAACAAAAGGGTTAATAAATTCTGTCCAGCCCATGCAAGTATGGAAGAGTGGACATCAAACTGAAGATGCCAGACACATTTCTGCAGCATCTCATAGCAGGTCAGCTTGATGGAGACAATCCTCTCCCTCTAGCTCCTTCTGTCAATACTGTATACAGACAGGAATAGCTGAGGCAAGGAAGGCACCCTTATGTGGTTGCTCAAACTTTTAGAAATAGCAGCTAAATCTCTCCCAAATCACATTCTACCAGCTTAAAGATACACACACACACACTGATAATCTGGTCTCTGATATACAAATCAAACAGGATTGTGGAAGCTGGAACACTTTTGATTATATCTCTTTAATGAATGCTAACAGTACCTCAAGAGGGGTTTGAACTTAACAGTGCCAGCTTCCAGAACACTCAACAAGCTGTTCCTTCTATGCACTGGTACCAACTTACAGCTGAGTAGACTGAGTCACTATCATTCCTGTATAATAGAAAAGCCTGCAATTACAATGGAGCCAGTCAGTGACGCTTTTCCTTGTAAGCCATTTAAAAAGTGCCCACCACCATCGATATTAATAATAACAATAATAAAACCAACCACAATAGAAATTATAATAATTATAAAATGCAAGCAACAGCGCTAGGGGCAGATAATACATACACTGCCCTAACTGACCTTGCTCAGGCTACAGGGGTTATTATAAGTGTAAATTAATCCCACTGACTGGAGATGGTGTATATATATATATACACACACACACACACACATATATATACATGCACACATATACATGTATACACCTTATTAAAGAATGATAAAATATAAAGGTAAAGAAAGGTAATTAAGTGTAAGAGGAGGGAGTCAGGGCACTTCCATCCACCACTCTTTTGTAAAGTTGAGGCTGAGAATGTGTTTTGTAATTACAGGTGTGTTTTTATAAAATTACATGAAGAACAGGAAGGAACTGTGTCCTGCTTAAACAGTTCCTGTTATTCCCCACCCCCACCAGCAACAACATAGTGGGACGTGAATTACACAGGGAGACAAGAATAAAATATGACTGATTGCCGACCAGTGGAGAGAGGCAAAGGAGAAGAAGAAAGACAGAAAAATGAAAAGAAAAAAGTAGTTTTTCAATAAGTTTGGAGTCAAGAATAAGATTTTTTTTTACCAAATGAAAAGAAATTAGATGCATAAAATGTCTAAATGAAATACTTTATAACTTGTGTGTGTAATTGGTTGAGTATCTCTCAGTTAAGTTCTCTTAATGTAACTCACAGGTAGAATCAGGAGTGGTGGGTGGGGGCAGTATATGACAGGGATAAATCTTTAACCCTTTAGTGTTCAGATTATTTTGTCAAATGTGATGTTTGTTTATTTATATTGCTTTGAATTAATCATGCATTATCTTGTAGTTTAGAGATTTCAGTGATGTGATTTTTTAGTTTTAGAATGACATGGTAGGGCTGAGGTGAGAGGCGAGATCTGGTCAGTTTCAATATAAAACAGGTTAAATATTTTGGCCAGATATGGCTGGTTTGAATGCTAAAGGGTTAAATTATATTTGATAGAAGTCTCTCATAGTCTGAAAATGGTGATTCTACAATTTCTTACTGCACAACCTGCACCAATGATGAGTTTATAGCGATCAAATGCTTGTGCTGTACATTAGCTAACTCTCTCCATCAAAATGGACATGGCCTGAACAGATGCACGGGGTTCCACATGTCAGGTATTGAAGTGACCGCAAAGCAATGCGAGATGAAGTGTTATACTCAAGAATGTAACAAACCAACCGGTTCAGAATTGAAAACACGATCCTGCAATCACGAGTGCAACACCCTAACTACCTGTCTCCTCTCATAAGTTCGTCTTCCTAGCGTTCATAATGTTTCTATTATCTTCGCTTAACAGCCCTCACCGTTTGTTTTTATTGTTTTGTTCTCACTGTCCTGTTCTTGTTTTCACTTTCACTCTCCGCAAAAAATCCCAAATTTTATTTAATTTGCTTTGCGGGAAGGACTGTTTCAATCAAGTCGTGTATTGTCTTTGCCTTCGAAACGCAGAGCAGATGAGACAGGTGCAACTGACGAAGGGGAATGTTCTTTATGTTGCATGTCTTGTTTCTCTGTTTTTTTCTTTGTTAAAAAAAAAGTTTGTTTTCTATGTTTTTATGCTTTTGTTTCTCATTGTGTTCAACGTTTTTTTGATGTCCTATACCCATCTATGCATGTATATATATATACATATATATGTAGGCATGTACATATATATATGTATATATGCATATATTTATATATTATTATATGATCAAACACTATGCATCCTTTTCCAAGTAAGTTTAATCTCTCTCTCTCTCTATATATATATATATATATATATATATATATATATATATATATATATATATATATATATATATATATATATATCTATATATAGGCTCAGACATTGCTGTCTGTTTAAGAAGCTTGCTTTGTAACCATGTGGTTTTAGGTTCAGTCCCACTTGACCCCAGGCCAACAAATGCCTTGTGAGTAAATTTGGCTGACAGAAACTGTGTGGAAACCTAATGTGTGTGTGTGTGTGTGTGTGTGTGTGTGTAATATACACATACAACACACAAGTGTCTGTGTTTGTCCATTCCACTATTTGACAACCATAAATTAATAGATTGGCAAAAGAAACTGATAAAAATAGTCCCAGCTCAAAGTGGTGCCCCAGTATGGTGGGAGGCTGATGATGAAGACAAAAATTGTGAGTGTGCATCATTATCATTTACTGTCCATTTGCCATGCTGGCATAGGTTGGATGGTTTGAGAGGATCTGGCAAGCCTCGGGGCTGGGTCAAGCACCAGCGTCAGGTTTGGCAGAGTTTCTACCGTTGGATGTCCTTCCTAACTCCAACAGTTAGTGCCACTGCCACAAGTCATCAAATAACTTGCAAGACAGGAAAAAGGTCCCTTGACGAAGTGGGGTTGTGGAAGTATTTGAGAGGGAGACATAGCTTTATGGCAGGTGTTGACATGCTAAAGTATGGTAGAGGGGCATGTGCAGCAACATGGCTCCCACCTGCTAGATAAAGGTGAGTGGGAGGGTAGTAATGAGGTATTGGAGCAAGCCAAAAGTGAAATTAAAAAAGGATATGGATTAGGAGGGGAGGAGAGTAGTTTCATAAGAATCTGAAGGAAGAACAACAGATATGCAGACATTTACATACACACACACATCTATGTGTGTATGTATGCATACATGCACACAAGGTATGTGAGGACACTTTATCAGTATATTACTCTTTTAAAACTAGTTAAGCTTTTATTTCTATCCCCCATGGCAGATACTAACACAAGAAATGAGGAGACATGCTGTGATCATCATCACATGGGCAGTTCACAGCAATTTAGAAATTCCCAACTTTCTAAATATTGCAAACTTTTTTGTACACAGAGTCTGAATAGAATTGGAAGCCTCAGGTGGGAATGATTACACAGAGAGAGAGAGAGAGAGAGAGAGAGAGAGAGAGAGAGAGAGAGAGAGAGATAGAGAGAGAGAGATAGAGAGAGAGAGAGAGAGAGAGAGAGAGAGACACACACACACACATTCTAAATGCCTGAGCACTATAAGGAAACCACAATTCATCTAATGGGTTCAAATCATTAATAATGATCCTGGAAAACCAATGAGGGCCATCACCAAAGAACTTCAGGAGTTGGAGTGCCCTACCAGAACTGTAGAGTATGAAGACATTTGATGCAAGTTGTATGTAATGTGGAGAACCCAATTTATGTGTGTAAAGATGTGGAGAACAGTTTGATCCAAGCCAAGCTTTTACGTAACAAGGTTAAAATCCTCACAAACATAGCATGCGTTGGTTCTTCCCTAATGAGAATTTTGACCAAGACCAAAGTCTAACAAGAGAAATGACAGATGGTTATGTACAGATCCTTCTGATGACTCTAGAATGATGCACACTAAGTTTGCAGCAATTGTGATAATCTTAGGGGTAAGTGAGTAATGAAGGTCATGTCATGACACCTCACATCTTTCCACAAGGTCTTAGAATTAAGGCTACTGGAGACATTCAGGTGCACATATATGTACATGCATACACATCATCATCATCATTGTTTAACATCCGTTTTCTGTGCTAGCATGGGTTGGACGGTTCGACCAGGGTCTGGGAAGCCAGGAGGCTGCACCAGGCTCCAGTCTGATCTGGCAGTGTTTCTACAGCTAGCTGCCCTTCCTAACGGCAACCACTCCATGAGTGTAGTGGGTGCTTTTTACGTGCTAGGGGAGGCTGGCAGTGGCCACAATTGGTTGGTGCTTTTTACATGCTACCGGCACAGAAGCCAGTCAAGGTGGCGCTCGCATTGGCCACTTTCGGATGGTGCTTTTTACATGCCACCGGCACAGGTATCACAACTAGAATTTCCATTTGATATTTATTTTGATGTTGACTCAACAGGTCTCCTCACTTGACTCAACAGGTCTCCTCAAGCACAGCAGGCCATGTGCACCGGCACAGAAGCCAGCCAAGGCAACGCTGGCATCGGCCACGTTTGGATGGTGCTTTTTACGTGCCACCGGCACAGGTATCGCGTAACTACAATTTCCATTTGATACTGATATTGATGTACTTGGAATTATATATAAAAAACAGACAATATGGTAAATTTTGGAAGAAGGACGTTATCTGTTATTTTAACTCAACTCCCCAGAAATTGGAACTTAAAAACTTGTAATAAAATACAACATATTTTGTCTGTCAGTAACAATGACGCAATACCGTGAATTATTATACAACAGTGTGGTTCCTACATACAGCTAGGTGGACTGGTTGTTGATAATTGCCATTGACAAAACAGTGAACAATATACATTATGATACCTACTAGGTGGACTTGCTTGATAAAAATTAAGGGTCTTGGTTGTGGACCCGGTTTAGTGACTATGACAGGATATGAATCAGTAACTGCAACTACACCTCTTCTGGCTCAGCTGGTTTGACAATCTCTTCTCAACTGAGATTTGTTTCATGGACAACTGCATAACATGCAGAGCCGCCCAAAGGATTTATTTATTTTCTATCAACCATCACAACTGATGAACAATAAAAGACCTAAGTCTACATAAAAACATTTGTCTTCTATAGAAAGGTCATTCAATGTCTGTTCCAAGTTGTATGCCACAACATTATAAGTGAGGTGTCACACTGAACACAAGAGTACACTGCACATAGGGATACAGTCTTGCAGATGAGACAGCCATGGGCCTTGTGACTGGTTCGAAGATTTCTTCTTTTCAGTTCTTTACAGAAAAACTAACATGCATACTCACATCTCTACAATAAACTTTGGAAAAAGCTTGATTAAAAATAAGAAAAAAATACTAATTCACAATCGTTCAGTATTTTGAAAAAGAAAAAGTTTTCCCAGAAAATGAAACGAAGATGTACGGGTAAAATATTACAGATTACACACACACACACACTATATTTTATAGTGTGCAACTTGGTTTGGATGCAAAAATTTTGCAAATGAGTCAACAAAAACCACTCCAAAATTGTATTCGATTTTTAAAGTAATTTTTCCGTGGGCACCATTTGAACGTGATCGTTACCAGCGTTGCCTTAATGGCACCTGTGCCAGTGACATGTGTAAAAAGATTCGAGCGAGGTCATTGCCAGTACCTATTTCTTTACTACCCACAAGGGGCTAAACACAGAAGGGACAAACAAGGACAGACAAACGGATTAAGTCGATTACATCGACCCCAGTGCGTAACTGGTACATAATTTATCGACCCCGAAAGGATGAAAGGCAAAGTCGACCTCGGCAGAATTTGATCTCAGAACGTAATGGCAGGCAAAATAAGCATTTCACCCGGCACGCTAACGTTTCTGCCAGCTCGCCGCCTGACTGGCCCCATGTGCCGGTGGCACATAAGAAGCACCCACTACACTCTTGGAGTGGATGGCGTTAGGAAGGGCATCCAGCTGTAGAAACTCTACCAGATCAGGATTGGAGCCTGGTGCAGCCATCTGGTTCACCAGCCCTCAGTCATTCGTCCAACCCATGCTAGCATGGAAAGAGGACATTAAACGACGACGATGATGATGATGATAGTGAATTTATGTATCAATAAACATGTATGAAGCCATGTGCTGCTGTTGTTAATGTGTTGTATATCCTATTGTCCAAATTCTTCTAAAATTGCAGGTCAACAGAATTTTATAATAGAAGACACGAGTCCAAGGTGCTGGGATCAGATTCAGAATAACACAGTCGAAAGTGGATCCTCCAGTCATATCTGTTCTTGTTTGAGTGTTTGCAATTTCAATTAAGGATTCTTGGCAGGAGAAAGGATTCAATTCAGATGG
Organism: Octopus sinensis; assembly: GCF_006345805.1. Classification (NCBI taxonomy): domain Eukaryota; kingdom Metazoa; phylum Mollusca; class Cephalopoda; order Octopoda; family Octopodidae; genus Octopus; species Octopus sinensis. The sequence continues at coordinate 4,336,223 of NC_043020.1, read as the reverse complement.
GGGAATATGCTATGACTGGAGAAAAGCTTCTGTGGTGGAGCTGATAACCAATAACATCAAAAGGAAAACTCAAAAAAGAGATGCTAAGATGAAATCACCGTTCAACAGGGCATAAAACCAAGAAATGTTCAATACTGTACAGGTAATACACTGTTGATGCATTGTGCAGTAAACCTATTCAACCCATGTCAGCATTGAGGCACCTCTATATAGAAATAGCAGTTGAATCACTCTGAAAATTATATCCTACCATTTTGAAACAAGAACATACTGCATAATGTAGTCCTAGCTACACAATGCTCATGATGATAGTTAAAATAGCTTAGATCATGGGTTTACTGAATGTGATCTGAGCTAGGCTAAACAACAACCTATGTTAACCTTAAAACCTTGATGTTATGTCAATCTATGTGAACCACAAGATAATTCAAATAATTTCTTCCACATGAACAATGTCAGAAATTTGAAGGGAAAGGGGTACAGCTGGTCGATCCTCTATTTTACTCATCTCCGAAGAGAATGAAGAGCAGTACTTGAATGTAAAAACATTGAACAAAAACTAGAAGATATTTTGTCTAAGTCTCTAATGAGTCTGCCAAGCCACTGGTCTTTTCAAAGACAAAAGCACCAACAGCTACAGTTTCTCAAAGACAGGCTCTGGCTGCTGGAAGGCTATATTCCATCCACTCTTAATTGGATATCCATGATTTACCGTTGGAATTGCTTGAAGAAACTTTGGAAAGACAATTTTTAATTCTGATATGACTGGTATATTTTATTGTTATTCAACTTTGGGGCATGAATAGGTTGGATTGATCAGCTGTTATACGAGATAGGAACTGGGATGGTTAGGGTTAGGTTACAGAGTCCTAGTCTTCTTCAATCATGTGTGAACAATTGTACTAGGTAACAACATCAACTGACACTTTACACCATGTCTAATTCTTTGAAAAAGGACCTCAATATAACACTCAAATTCGCACATCACTCTCCCCCAACACACAAGTCAATCAGCAAGTCTTTACTTGGTAGTTACTTGACCTGCTACAAATAACAACCAAATCTCCCTCAAATACAGGGTGCTCAAAAAGTCTCTCTGCAGTGAATTTCTCTCATCCTGACTCTCCAAGATGTATTTCATAACAAGTGTAGAAGAGTCAACTTATGTATTGAAAATGAAGGACAAGACTTTCAACACCTCTTATAAAGTTTTTTAAAGTCTTATAAAGTCTAATAAATTCTTTTGTAGTCTTATACCTATTTCTTTACTACCCACAAGGGGCTAAACACAGAGAGGACAAACAAGGACAGACAAACGGATTAAGTCAATTATATCGACCCCAGTGTGTAACTGGTACTTATTTAATCAACCCTGAAAGGATGAAAGGCAAAGTCGACCTCGTCGGAATTTGAACTCAGAACGTAGCAGCAGACAAAATACTGCTAAGCATTTCGCCCGGCGTGCTAACCACTCTGCTAGCTTGCTGCCTTGTAGTCTTATACCATGTTATAGATATTTATTTTGCAATAAAATTCTTACTGCAGAGAGACTTTTTGAACACTGTATATTTTTGTAAACCTTATTTTTTTTTTTTATGGAGCATTGATCAATTATAACAATTTTTTAATTTTATCATCAGCATTAGACCTCAGAGTAACAATTTCATTTGCTTTTTCATGAACAAGTTCAACAATGTCACCTAAAGTAGGACAGATGCAATGCATTGCTGATTTGCTCTGCACAGGAATTAACATCAAGTGAATTTCTGAGTTGGTTAATGTGTCGTTAAGCACAGTTTACAATATCAAGAATGTCATCAGAGACATTAAGAGGAGACAAGGCACTGCAGGAGTCATTAAAAAGGAGATCCAGCACTCCTGCAGTATCACGAATCTAAAATTTTGAAAGATCCAACCACATCCACGAGGAAGCTGGCAATTGACATGAAAGTTGATGGCAATACTGTAAGAAATGCTGTTCACTGTGATTTAGGCATGCAATCCTTTGCACAAACTCCAAGACACCTCTTGACTCATTCAATGAAAGTCAGAAAGCTTGAAAAAGCCAAAAAAGTGTTGTCCTTCAAGAGATCTGGATCCACTGTGAAAATATTTTCTGAAGAGAAAATCATCACTGTGGATGCTGTTGTGAACAGATGAGACGATCAGGTTATTGCTGAATCACCATCTCAAGTCAAGGCATCTTCAGAACAAAGCAACCTGCTCAGGTGAAGGTTTGGGAAGTTGTGGCATCAGGTGGCAAAAAAATGGCCCTACATTTTGTCAAGTCTGCTGAGAAAATCAGTGCTGATGTCTATTACTAAGTGTTAAGATAGCATGTCCTGTTTTGGCTTAAGGCTAATTACGCTAAAGGTAATTATGTGTGGACTCAGGATGGAGCACCTGCTCATACAGTGAAGAAAGGGCAAAAATTTTGCAAGGACAATCTTGTTAATTTTTGGCCCTCCTCCAGCACACTATTCTATCTGGAACACTTTAGAGCAGTCAACCAACAGAGGTTTTAATCCTAGCACTGAACACCTCAAGCAGATTTTGCAGGAAGAATGGGCCAAATTGTCTGAATATTTCATTATAAAAACTTGTGGAGTGTTCAGATCCAATTGGTGACAGAAAATAATGGACACACAGAGTGGAATCTCTGTTATTGGCAGTAATAACTGATGCACAAATAATTTTGCCAAACATTACTTCTTCCATGTACAATAAAACATTTTCAAATTTTGTTTGGCTTTTCCAAGTTTTGCTTCCCTACCTTGTATTGGGATGAAGTGCAGTGTCTATGACCTTTGACAGAGGTTCCAAAATCTGAAGGAGGCAAAGAAGAAGGTCCTGCCAAACTGAAGATCTCACCTGAATGCTAGTAACAAAAGAGGCCCTACTGAAGGCATCCAAAGTGCCAGGTGGTAATGTAAAAGCAGACAATAATTAAGTTAATTAGTTCATTATACATTGATTAGATTGTGAAATAATGTTTCTTAGTGGTTCTGGTGATGGGATTATGAAGTGTTAGGTTGTTGAAAATAAAATTCTACAATCCAGTTGTTGATATTCTTCCAGAATTTATGCCAAGAGTTTTTCTCAATCATTCACTTGATTTTTTGAGTTTCTGTTTTATATAATTTACAACTACCTTCAGATGTCTTTATATTTCAAACAGACACTCTTACCACACCACCCACGCAATTATCCTCATCTGGCTGGGTATTTCTTTTGACCTTACATTCCCAGGCCATAGTGGATCTCAAACAAGACAACATCGTTACTGTATTGTTACATTTTTGTGAGTGAAACAACTGCAAGTAGACAAAAGCCTTAAAAACAATTGGATTATTTAAGAAATTGTGGTGAAGATTAGTTCCTGTTTTTGAGAGAGAGAGTGAGAGCAGGGTGTTTATTATCACCACTTTAATTTCACCTTGCAGGGTCTCAAAGTACCGGTCTAGCACTGGGAACAATTTAATTGGCTAGCTCCTCCCTTGAAATTGCTGGTCTTGTCGAAATCAGGAATAATCATTCTCGTTATATACATGCATTTATTTTACTTTATTCCCCATTTGGAAAAAATTCATTATTGTGTTTCGCTGTTGTCATGTCTCTTTCTCCAATGATAGTAAACTGGTCATAGCACCCTCTTTCACAATGACTACTTGCTGCTATTTCTATTTCTTGTGACTAAACTGGCCATCTTATTTCACAACTGCCGGCTGTGGTTCTTATAAAGGATCTTTAGCACATGTTTTCTTATCCTGCTCAATCCGCTTCATTTACTGCTGTTTCGCGATATGCAGAGCTAAGAACTTTTCTCTTGTTTTTTAATTACTTTATTCAGTCATTCACTCATCTAACACATTATACTAACATGTACTATCATAACCGGTAACTATTTAATTCTTCAAATAACATTTAAACCCTAATTCCCTAAAATCTTAGTTCACCATCCCTGTTTCATAATGTTTTTGCCATTGTTCTCTAAAATTTGTATGCATTCTTATTTTACTTTATGTCTCTCTCCCCAACAAAAGTAAACTGGTCATTGCTTGTCTGTGATGCGCCTGCTCATTCCTGCCACCACCTATACCACCACCCATACGGGGTTCTGCCTTGCTTCTGTACCAGAAGACTTGCATACCTTCACTATCCTTCCCTACAACCAACAATCGCCCACACTACTGCATGCACCAAAAGGTGATATGTTACACAGGAAATTATTAGTAAATTAACAAACCACCTACCTCTTTCTCCCTATATATATATAATGGACTAACTAATAGCAGATCATTTACATAATTAATTAATTTATACAATGACCTATTTATATTTGCAGTAGTAATGCTTATATTTACAATGCTACTCACTACCAACAGGGACAACAATTTTAACAGGTTTGAATGATAGTAGGTCAAAGCAAGACCAACGAATGTAACATGTCTGTTAGCAAATGACCAATGAAACCTCTCTTGGCCATGTTCCCTCTCACACTCTTCACAAGGTTCTCAGACTTGGTGCTATTAATGAAGGCACATTGGAAAGTAGGTCTAGTGAGACTGTTGAGTTACTTGAATGGAGGTGTGTTGATGTATGCTACATCCAAGAGGTAAGGTGGCAAGGAGCTTCAGCCAGGTTCCTCACAGGCAAGATACACAAGAAAACACTTGGGAAGGTAACAGTGATGGGGTAAGCAGTATGGGTATACATCTTGCAGAGAAATGGGTGGATAAGGTCAGAGAGGTAGTCAGAGTGAGTGATAGAATACTTAAGCTTAGGCTAGTCTTGCAGAATAGCATAGCATCATTTATCTCTGTGTATGCTCCACAAACAGGCCTACCAAGTGAATAGAAGGACCATTTTTATAATATTCTCCTGCAGGTTACCTCTAAGACAAATAACAGGGGTCTCACCTTTGTGGCTGGGGGCTTCAATGGACATGTTAGACAGCAGTCCAGTATTTTCCATGGTGTACATGGGAGCCATGGAATTGGTTCACGAAACAAAAAGGGAACAAGGCTGCTGGAGTTCTGTGATGCAAACAACCTATTGATCTGCAACACCAACTTCAGGAAGCTGACCAGCCACCTGATAACCTATCAATCAGGTGACTCTGCTAGCCAGCTCAATTATATTCCAAATCTGTGAATGTCTTAGGGTGACATCGTGGTGGAATGATGCAGTACACAGAGCAAAGCAATAGGCCTGGAAGGATGGAAAGAGTTGGGGTAGCAGGGAACTGTATTGGATAGCCAGAAAGGAGGCTGGGAAACAGGTGTATCGAGCCAAGGGAGAAGCAGAAAAGAAGAAGTTTGCCTATGTTCAGCAATGTGAGGAGCAAAGAACTGAAGTATTTTGAATTGCAAGACAGTGTGTGAGAGAAAATCATGATGTCATAGAAGAGAAATATGTCCATATGGATGATGGTGCACTTGAGTTTAATGATTCTGCAAAGGAAGAAGCTTGGAGATGCCATTATGAAAGACTGCTGAACATAGAGAATGAGTGGCAGGAGGAGAATCTGCCAAATGTTGACCCAATAGAGGGACCAGCTACCTGAATTGACAGTAACTTGGTAGATAAAACAATTAAGGATATGAAGACAGGGACACCCCACCCGGCTCTGGCCCATCAGGAATCACTGCTGAAATGCTTAAAATATCTGGCGCTGTGGGTTATGGTCTAGTCATCCACATTGTAAATCAGGTGGTCCACAAAGGAGTCATACCCAATGACTGGTGTAGCAGCAGCACCATAGTCAACTGTTACAAAAGTAAAGGTGATGCTTTAGACAGAAATAACTACAGAAGTATCTAATTGTTGGATCAGGTAATGAAAGTTACAGAGAGGGTCATAGCTCAACTATTTAGGGAGAGAGTTAGTCTAGATGAGATGCAGTTTGGCTCTATGCTAGGGAGAAACACCATTGATGGTATATTTCTGGTAAGGCTGCTGCAGAATAAATACCTAGCCATAGATAAACCTTTGTACTTGGCTTTTGTTGGCTTGGAGAAAGCTTTTGGCAGGGTCCCCGATCCCCAATCTGGTGTTCAATGTGGAAACTAGGGATAGACAAGTGGTTGGTGAAAGCTGTAAAAGCCATGCACAATGAAGCTACCAGCAAGGTGAGGGCTGGTAATGAGTATAGTGAAGAATTCCAGGTAGAAGTAGGGATTCACCAAGGATCGCTCATCAGTCCCCTCTTGTTCATCATAGTCCTCCAGGTTAAAACAGAGGAATTTAAGACAGGCTGCCCATGGGAATTCCTCTATGCTGATGACCTTGCTCTTATAGCTGAATCACTACCAGAACTAGAGAAGAAGTTCCAAGTATGGAAGCAAGGTTTAGAATCAAAGGGCCTTAGAGTTAACCTAGCAAAAAACCAAAGTCTTAGGAAGTAGGAAGACAGACAAATCACAGGTAGATGGCCCTGCTCAATCTGTAGGTAGAAACTCCATAAGATGCACCCAGTATAAGCTTTGGACACATAAAAGGTGCAGCAATATTAGAGGAAGGTTAACAGGGAAATTAGTTTTTGTATGTGGAAGATGCATGAGAACAATAAACACTGAAAATGTGCAGAAAATAGACTCCATCAATTGCCAGTGAGGCAAGCTAGAGGTAGTAGATAGCTTCTGTTACCTAGGTAACCTAGTGAGTAGTGGAGGTGGGGTGCTCCAAGAGCATAGCTGTGAGAATAAGATTAGGCTGGGTAAAGTCCAGGGAGATCCTACCTCTGCTGGCAAAGGGCCTCTCTCTCAGAGTGAAAGGCAGAGTGTAAGATACTTATATCTTATATGCAAACAGCTTTGCTACATGGCAGTGAAACATGGGCTGTGACAGCTGAGGACATGCATAGGCTTGAAAGAAATGAAGCCAGTATGCTTGGCTGGATGTGCAATGTCAGTGTGCATACAGGACAGAGTGTAAGCATCTTGAGAGAAAAGTTAAGAAGCATCAAATGTGGTGTGCAAAAGCGACGACTGTGCTGATATGGTTATGTGATGCATATGGACGAGGACAACTCTGAGGGAACCTGTGGTAGAGGTAAACCAGGAAGACATGGGATGAAGTGGTAAAGCCTGATCTTCGAACCTCATAGAGACAATTACTAGTGACCAAGACCTTTGGTGATATGCCATGCTTGAACAGACCAATGAAGCCAAGTGAAATGGTAATCATGGCTGAATTTGGTGTCACATAACTGGCACCCATGCTAGTGGCACTTAAGGAGCACCATTTGGAGGCAAAGTGGCTGAGTTTCTTTCTAGCATTGAGCCTCAATGAGGCAAAGGGGCTGAGTTCCTTTCAAGCACTGTATATATATATATATAGTTATTAACCTCCCACAAGACATATATGGTAGCCAGAACAATCTGGAAGAATGATAAAGAAAATCACAGCAAATAAAGATAAAGTGCTGGAGCACCGCCTTTAGTCTAGCAAATTGACCCCCAGGACTTATTCTTTGTAAGCCTAGTACTTATTCTATCAGTCTCTTTTGTCGAACCACTAAGTTACAGAAACGTAAACACATCAGCATCGGTTGTCAAGTGATGTTGGGAGGACAAACACAGACACACACACACATATATATACATATATACCACGGGCTTCTTTCAGTTTCCGTCTACCGAATCCACTCACAAGGCTTTGGTCGGCCCGAGACTATAGTAGAAGACACTTGCCCAAGGTGCCACGCAGTCGGACTGAAACTGGAACCATGTGGTTCCAGGCTCCCCTGAAAAAATTTTAAAAATTAAAAAATTCAGGCATTGTGCCTATTTTAGAAAGGATTAACATTATTATTATTATTATTACTATTATTATTATTATTATTATTATCATTACTGGAGTGATAGAATATGCACTAAGCAAGTGAAATCAAAGAAGGACTGATCTTGGATTATTAGAGAAAGGACAGGACTTCAGAATTCATACACAACAGAAGATTAGAATATCTGAGGAAATAAGAATCTGAAAGATCTTGAAATTTAAAGAGTGAAGACATTTTGTACAAAACAACAACAAAAATTAACATTTTAAAAGAAAATATCTTTTTTGTGTAACTCACAGGAACATTTATTTTCTAATTGTGAGAATAATATTGGTTTATGGAAGTTTTTCAGTCCACTATACAACATATGTGGAGAACTACTGTGTGTGTGTGTGTGTGTGTGTGTGAGCTTATTTATCTACACACACACACGCTCAAAATCATACAGAAATACTCTTCTGGGTATTTTCTTCTGCTCTTTCTTGCTGATACATATATCATCATCATTGTTTAATGTCTTCTTCCCATTCTGGCATGGCTTGGATTGTTTGAATGGGAACCAGTGCACTGGAAAGCTGCATCAAGTTCCAGTGTCCTCTTTGGCATGGTTTCTACAGATGGATGCCCTTCCTAATGCCAACCACTTTACAGAGTGGGCTAGGTATTTGTAAGGTCACCAAATAACTTGCAAGACAGAAGAGAACAGAAAGAAGGAAAAGGGAAAAGAGGAAGTGTTTGGGAGGAGGTGGGTGGCTGTTTGCCGGGGTGGGTGGGTGGAAAGCCAAAGTATGATAGAACAATCCCAGGGTGTCTTGCTATGGAGGAGACAAATGGCTGAAGGTAGTGAAAGGGTGCCAGAGCGAACTAACAAGAAACAAGAAGGTGAGCAAAAGAGAGGACATAAAGAGTGGGTGATGGGATGAGTTGAGTCTGGATGCTTTTATAAGAGTGTGAGGGGAGAGGGTAAACAGGTGGAAGTAGGGGTTAGTGCAGTGTGTGATGAACAAGGGTGGGGGGGGAGAGCAGCTGATGGGAAATACCAGTGTGTAAAGGGCTAAGGTAGGAGAAATAGGAGTGGCTTAAGAAGGAGAATAGGAGAGAAAGGAGTAGAATGATGGAGGAGGTGTAGAAATGAAGACATATAGATACATAAGGGGCTACAGTAGGTGGGTCATGGTGGTAGAATTGAGAAGGCACTCAGAGTGATAGATGAGAGGTGTTTAGAATGGAGTATAGCAGTGAATGAGAGAGAGAAAGAGAGGGAGATCAGTGGCTGAAGGCACATAAAGGAGGTGATTGGCTGAAATAGTGTGGGCAAGGATGATGAGGAATGGAAGTAGTCCTGGGGTGGGGGAGACCATTTGGGAGGGGATGGAACATAATATAATATGGATACTGATCTCTGGTGAGCAGAGCAGCTGAGTAGTATGGATGTGTGGTGAGAATGAAAATGCAGGGAAGAATGTGTCAGGGAGAGGAGAAAGAGGTTGGGGTGCGTGTGTGTGTGTGTATATATATATATATACATGTCATCATTATCATCTTTCAGCATCCATGTTTCATGCTGGAATGGGCAGTTGGAACAGGATCTGATGAGTGAGAGGATTATGTTGTGCTCCAGGGTCTAGTTTGGCATGGTTTCTGTTGCAGGATGCCTCTCCCTATTAACCACCTTACAGACTATATTGAATCCTTTTTCCATGGTACCAGAACTAGTGAGATTGTCATGTAACCAAAGACACCCCTTGACTGAGTGGAAATAGAACAGAGGGGAGACAGCTTTATACTAAGTGTTGAGAAGTATAATGGAGAAGGAACAGGGACAGATTTATTGGTGTAGAGGAGAGACATGGCCACAATGCATTATACAAGAGTAGATGAGAGCAACTGAGGTGGAGCTGAAAGAACTAAAAATGGGGATGACAAGGTGCCCAAGTATGGCCTTAACATACAAGTTGAATAGAAGAGAACATGGGGTCAAAATACCATTGGAGATTGCAAGAATGAGGAAAGAGAGCAGTGGATGTAGTGATGGATGTAGGGGTGAATAGTAAACAAGGAAAGAAGGGTGGTTGATGATAAATATGAGTTGGAGGAATAGTAGGGAAGAAGAGGTGATGACTAGCAGTAGAGAAAGGGTGAAGAGTATCAGGATAATACAGTTGAGAGAAGGATGAAAGAAGAAAGGGGAATGATAAGTAGGAGGCTAGGTTACCAGAATGTGTGGGGAGAATGAAAGACCTATGACAATGAGGTGGAGGAACCAGAAGGAGAGAAGGAGAGATAAGTAGTAAGTCAGAGGAGTGATCAATGATAAATGTGAGAGGAGAGGGACAATGTTAAAAGTGAAGGATGAATGTTAAAGGAAATAATTCTGAGCAGCACACAAAAGATTGATGAATTATGTAGTTTTGCTCTCAATAAATTACAACAGCAGAATGCTAGAGTATATAGGAAAGCGATGGAGATGAGGAGGTTGCAAGAAAAGCATGAGGGGGGAGGGGGGAAAAAGTCGGGGGGGGGGGGGGTTCTGATGCGTATAGACATTTCAGAACCTCAGTTCACCACGAGGAGCACTGTACATCACTAATCACCTTGGTACTTTGTTATCTTTCCATGAAGCTCAACATCTAGAGATCAGCCTTCACTACTTCATCCTATACCTTCCTGGAACTCCTCTTTCACAAGTTCCATCCAGATTAAGCTAACGACACTTCTTTATCTGTAGGCATCACATGACCACACCAGTGCAGTCTTCTCTCTTGCACATTACGTCTAATTCTTCTTGTGTTTAGTTTCCCTCTCGACTCATTCTTTGTTGTCCATGTACCTTAACACTGCGCATCCAATAAAGCTCGCTAGCTTCATTTCTTTCCAGTTTCCTCAAGTCCCTTGCATTCAAGGCTCACATTTCACTATCATGAAACAGTTCATAGACAAACATCATACCATTTGCCTTTCACACTGAGAGAGAAGCCTTTTGTTACTGAAGTAATAATAGTTCTCTGAACTTCCTCCAGCTACAACACTTTCACAATATCCTCCTCCACTGCTTAATTAGGTCACCAAAGTAACAAACACTATCTGCTACTTCAAGGGATCCTCCTAGGCATTTGAGAAAACCTATTTCTAATAGATTTAGTGTTTGTTGTTCCTGCTCATCAGTCACATACAAAGTATTTTTCTTCTGTTAATCTACATGTTAAAGAGATTTTACTGCATCTCTTAAGTCCATAATTTGTATTGAAAACACTGTATGAAATTTCTATTAAATCCTTTTCTTGATGGAAGTGGAGTTTTGTCTATTTTTCCACTTACAAAGCTTATATTCTCCATTAGTCTGCCTGTGATTCCTCTACATTTGTGTGTGTGTCTATAACTTACAATGGGTACAGCCCATGGAGTTTATACCAACTCCTTATCTATATCTTGAGTAAAGCCATTTCCCTGAAGGTACCAAGGTCCTATCTTCTTTCCTATTTACTAAAACTTTTGTCTTTGCCAAGTTTATCTTAAGATATCTCAATTCTAGATATAATTTCCATGCTAGGAATTTCCTAATTCTCTCGTAGATTCAGATCAACAGCATCCAGGAGTTCCCATGGACAGCCAATCTGAAATAGCTCTGTGATGGTCCAAAATGTAAATATGCTAAAAAAAATGTGGACTGAATGATGGGCACTTGTAGATATTTTCAAATTAGATGGAAAAAGAAAGAAAATCTAGTTATTAACTCTCAAGGAAAAGGATATGATTGCAGGTGTAATTTCAAAAGTTCACTTTGCAACTATGTGGGTTTGGATTCGACCCCATGGTCTAGATTTTGGGCAATAGTCCTCTACCATGACCTCTGATTGAATAATACTTTACAAGTGAAATTTGGCAGATGGATACTGTAGAAGTTCATATGTGGACACAGCATGGCTGTATGATTATCACAAATCATGAGATCTTGGGTCTGATCCCATCAAGTGTTATTTCTCTACAGTCTCAACATGAATTTTATCAGGTGAGTAAAATTAGGTTCAATGGAAACTGTTTGGCAGTCAGTAACATGCAGCACTTCTCCAATTCAAACAAACAGCCTTGTTCACATTCATTCTATAAGACATGGTTGTTTACTACTCAAGCTATTTACAATTTTGCCAAAAGTTCAGTGAAACTAAGAAAAATAAAAACTATGTGAAGATATGGATGAATATAAATGCGCTTAAATGTAAATAGATAGAAACTTGGTTGGCAAAGCTTGCTGGCTGTGATATGCCATATGGATATTAACTTGACAAAACTTAGAATTTCTTTTTGAAGCAAAAAAAAAAGGAGGACACACACACAATTACTTTATTGTGAATGAGAGTGAGTATTGTAAATGTCCAACATGACTGCCACAATAAAAGTGTCCTGTTTCAGATACAACAAAAGGAAAATAATTTGTTAAACATACAAATAAGGTCAAGTTGAAGATGGTGAGTTGGAAATAAAATAAACAGATCAATAAAAGAAAATTTAAATGAAGAGAAGCTGAGGTTGATGTGTTTTCAGTCATTGAAGTTAGTAAAGAGAGAAATGAATGGAGAAGCAGACGATGGAAGTGGCAGCCGACAGTGTGGAAGAGGAAAACATGGAGTATAAGGGATAGGGAAGGAGAAAGGAAAGCCCTGAGGGAGGGGGGAGCACGGACAGCCATGGGGAAGGGAAGGAAAGAGGACTGCTATGGGAGAGGGAGGGAGAAAGGACGGTCGTGGGGGAAGGAGAGAGAGAGAGGCCAGAGGGAGGGAGGGAGGGAGAGAGAGAGAGAAAGGCCAGAGGGAGGGAGGGAGAGAGGAAGACCAGCCGGAGGAAGGGAGGGAGAGAGGAAGACCAGAGGGGGGAGGGAGGGAGAGAGGAAGGTCCAGAAGGAGGAAGAGAGAGAGGAAGGCCACAGTAATGAAGGAAGAAAAGAGAGAAGTGTTTTGTGTCTGCTCCACCAATTCTGCAATCCCCCATTTTTGAAAGAACAACAGATTTTAAGCAGACACAAAGTAACAAATTCTGAATGGAGAGGATAGAGTCGGTCAATTGTATTGACCAGAGAAGGATGAAAGGAAGCCAAAGTGAGCCAGAGCAGGATTTGAACTTGGACACATAAAAGGAAGCAACTAAAAATACTATTAAATGTCGCAATGAATGGTTGTATTTCATGACTGGAACTTATTTTACCTGTCCAAGGACAAAATGTCAAAATAAAGCCTAGAAACTATAAGGAAACACTTCATGGAGAACTTAGATGCTATTTTGTTTTACTTGCTTCACTCATTAGACTGCAGCCATGCTGGGGCAGTGTCTTGAATATCATCCTTGTTTAACATCCGCTTTCCATGGGTGGGCGGGTTGTTTGGCTTGACATGGAGCTAGCCAGCTGGGAGCTGCCCACACTCCAATTATTAGTTGTGGCATGGTTTGTACAGCTGGATGCTCTTCCTAATGTCACCCACTTGACAGAATTTTCTGGGTGCTTTTTATGTGCCACTGACATGGGTGTGCTTATGCAGCACTAGCACGGGTTCCTTTTATGTGGCGCTGGGATCTGAAAGGATAAACCTGTACGTGTGGAAGACAGCGATTTTATTTAGCTTGATGCCACTCATCAAGCACAGCATCCAAACATCCTTTCTCACCATTTTGTCGCATGTCTTTCAGGGTCTACCCCTTCCACTATTAGAGCTCGGCACTTCTTTATACAACTGCCCACATCCATTCACACCACATGACCAAACCAGCAGAGTCTTCTCTCTTGCACACACATCTGATGTCTCTTATACCCAGTTTTCCTCTTTATACTCTGTTGTACATGCACACTGAAATTATCCATCCAGCAGATCATGCTAGTTTCATTTCTTTCACATCTTTGCAAGTCCTCTGTAGTCAAAGCCCATGTTTCACTGCTATGTAACATAGCTGTACATACACAGGCATCATAAAATGTCTTTCACTCTAAACACTTCACAGAGAGCCTCTATGTTGTCACCCAGCTTGTTAGAAATAGCAGCTGAATTCCTTGCAAACCACTTTTTCTTTTTTGAATAAAAGGACACATTTGATAATATGGTTATGAACTTGGTCTGAAATTAAGACAAAATCTTTGTAGGCTTATGATTTCATTTACATGACTCGTGTCTTAAAAGGATTCACTGGCACTTTATAGAGTATAGATGTATGAAAGGCACAGTTGACCTCACTGGTATTAGAACTCAGAACATAAAAGGCTAAAATTCAATACCAAAAGTCATTTTGTCCAACGCTTGAGTAATTCTACCAATTTACTATGAACAAGGTGAATATCAAACATTAATAGCCAAGTCAGTAGTTTAGATGAGATTATTATCATTATAGGGTCTCATTTCTTTGGATTTAATGTTGTCACTCTGTAAACACGAGAAAAGAAGCTGAAAATCACAGCAGAACACAATCTCTGAATGTGGGATGAGTGAAATGGAATGAATATGCAAGACAGTGTTAAGGTCATACATTGGTGGGGCCATGAACTGGCAGAATTGTAAGAACAATGGCTAGGAAACCCATCTGGCTCTCTGCACCAAGTTCAAATCCCAAGGTCAACTTTGTCTTTCATTTTTTCCGGAATCTCTAAAGCAGTGGTCCTCAAGGGTACATGTGACCCTCAAGCATCCTTTCAGCAGGCTCTTCAGCAGTCTTCCCACAATAAATATTTTTCTAATTGACCTGGGTTTTGTTTTTGTTTTCTTTATGTCATACAAATGGTGACTTATGTCTGTGAAATATGAAAAAAAGACTACCAGAAGCTATTAAAAACTGCAGATGTCTTTCAGAGACATTGTTTTTGGGAAATAAGAATTTCTTGGTGAGAATACATCACAAAGAAGTCATGTAAAGGCCCAGGTTGAGAAACTTATAAGATACCATCACCACAAAATAGTAGATGCTCAATTGTGTGACAGACATGACCAAGAAGTGAGTAGAAAGAGTGTCTATGGAGTGGAAGTTAGAGGATGTAGGAGACAAAGCAAAGCCATCAGACTCAGATGAGAACTGTAGGAGAGGAGCTTGAAGATGTGGTTCTGGCCTTGGAACACGATTATGACAAAACTTATGATTGTGCTTGAAGATCTCACATTGCTCAAAACTCAATGGAGAGAGAGAGCAACTAAGAAGATTATGTTTACGATTGGTTTTCAAATCTAGTTTTACACACTGAGAAACAAAGATGAGTCAGATTCAAGTTATTTCATGTTTAGAAATAACCTAAAGACTTTATATTTATTTCTGAGTAATACTTGTGCCAAAGTAGTAGATTCAATATGTTAACAGACCCAGTAACAATCATCAGATGCCACTGTATGGTACTGAAACATGAGCACAACCAAAAGTTCTAAGGAATCAGTGCTTCTACATGAATTTCTGCAAGCAATACTCAATATGTCATAGACAAAATATTAAAAACAAAAAACAACAAAGGAACTTTATGGCAATCTTCCTCCATTAACAGCCACAATTCAGTTTTATTGACTTGGAAAAATAAAGACGAGATTCTACATTCATTGTAGTTAAGGGAGCCTGCTCATGAGAGAATATTGCAAGGAAGATCTTACTTTAAGTAGCTCCCCCATTTGGTACAATTGGTTAAAGCTGGGTAGTCTTCTGCTTGCTGCTTTAGACTATCAATGCTAACTGGAGGTTAATTGTTGGGAGGGACTGAATTCACTCACATTTACTACACACACCCAAATGATGATAATGAACTTCTGTTAATTTCAATGGACGACTGCTTCAACTGTTCACTTGACAAAATTATCTAGACATTATTATTATTATTATTCTTACACATACCATTGTATATTTGAAGTAAACTTCAGGGAAATTCATCGGTTTCAGAAATCTGTGTCATCTTTATTTCACTCAAAAGTCTTGCATTGATTCCAGGTTTTAGACAAAGAACTTGGAATCCAATGTTGCAAAGTAAACGTTTTGGCACAACAATGCACACACAAAGACAACGAGACTATCTGAAGAAGTACTCAGTATATAAGGACAAAGTATGGTGGTTCAGATATACACACACATATGGCCGCAGCTTTCGGGCTGAAACATTTTTAAGGATTTAAGGATATATATATATGCATACCATAGGCACAGGAGTAGCTTGCTTACCTGCCACATTGTTCCGGGTTCAGTCCCACTGCATGGCACCTTGGGCCGACTAAAGCCTTGTGAGTGGATTTGGTAGACGGAAACTGAAAGAAGCCTGTCATATATATATATATATATATATATATATATATATATATATATATATATATATATATATATGTACGTGTGTGTATATGTTTGTGTGTCTATGTTTACTCCCCCCCAACATCGCTTGACAACCAATGCTGGTGCGTTTACGTCCCCGTAACTTAGGATAAGTACTAGGCTTACAAAGAATAAGTCCTGGGGCCGATTTGCTCGACTAAAGGCGGTGCTCCAGCATGGCCACAGACAAATGACTAAAACAAGTAAAAGAGTATGTATATATATATATAACTACAAAATTAGAGAATGGAGAAATATACTTAAATCAGTAAAACATCAACCCCTATCTCATTTTATAATATATATATATATATATGTATTTGTGTGTGTGTGTGTGCACCAAGAGAGTAGTGTTTCAGAACATGTGATAAAATGCTTTTGCAGTTTTCATTTTAGCTTTCTGAATGAATCCAAATAATGTTGAGGTCAACTTCGTCTGATGGCCTTGCCTCGCCCCAATAAAGCCCCTCTCCATATTGGAAAATGTTGTTTAGCCCCAGGTCAAATTTTATCCAAACTAATGATCCTTTAAGACTCCTACATAAATGAATGAAGAAACCCAATCTCTCACTGTTGGACTGTCAGTTGGACAGTCAGAGTTGATTGAATCCAATGAGATTCATCGCAAAATATATAGTTTCAAAGGTTGGCACAATTGATAAAACATTGGAAAAAATCATCTTCCAGAATTTATCCGAGTTCAAATCCGACTGAACTCGAGTTTGCTTTTAATTTTTTGTTTACATTGATCAATAACAACTTCCTTCTGTAATCAATACGATCGATTATCCCTGTTTCACCATCTGTCACTCTTTGCACATATTAAAGCATTAGGTTTTCATTTAACATCACTCAACTTTATTTGAGGAGACGTATTATCAAAGGCGTTCTAACCGTGGCCATCAAGTCTCATTGAAACATAATGTATCTCGGACTACATTATCTAATGTGTTGTGTTTTTCTTCTTTTTAACAAGGCGGGAGATGAAGGCGACTTTGTCTTTCATCCTTCCAGATAATCAATAAATGCTAAGTGTATCAATTAAGTGCTGGGAGGGGGGGGGGGTCAATAGCATTGATTGGCCTTCGATAGTCTGGGTTGCAAATCAAATTATTATTATTATTAAAGTACTTTATTATTCGCATTAATAGAATCGTTAAAGCGTCGAAGAAAATGCCCTGGGATATGAGTTCAAATCCTGCCAAGATTAACATTGACTTTCATTCTCTAGGGTTGATAAAATAATGTACCACTCAAGTGTTGGAGTCGATGATATCGACTAAAACGCTTCCCGCAAAAACTGCTGGCGTTGTGTCTAAATCAGAAATGATTACTATAATAACGGTTTCTGATTTTTATATGAAGAAATAAGCACGGAGAAGATATAGAAGAGAGAAAAATGAGGTGGGATGGGAGAAAGCGCGAGAAGGTGAAGGGAGAAATTCATTTCTGTGCCCTGTGCTAATTAAAACATTATCCCTCACACACACAGGACCTATCTTTATATCTCACACAACTTCCCTTATTTTATTTCTCTCTCTCAAACAACCACATTTATTCCCCCGCCTCTGTCCATCTTCATTCGACTCATCTTCAACACACACACCCACCAGTATACACAAATCTTTTACTCTCTCTCTCTATTGTCTCATACACATTCATCCATAAACTCGCCCTCGTGTTGCCACTCTTCATCACTCACACTGCACACCCGTCACTCACTTCCAATAACCCACCCCATCATCTCTCTCCAAAATCCTCCATTCTTGGTTAAAGACTGAAGAAATGAAACTAAAATAATAGACGTGTCCGAGATCGGAGAAAGAAAGAAAAACCAACGTGGAAGTTGGGAAGAGACTGGCAAATGGAAGGAGTGCGCGCGCGCACGAGGCAGGTCATTTCTATATTTAAGGAGGAGGAGACATTACACACACACACACCTCGAAACATTGTGTTTACATAGAGTGAGTCAGCCGAAGCGTACACTTAGCATGTATTGTGTAGTGTGTGTGTATATATTGTGTATCTACACACACATACATATATGTGTATGCATGGTGTCAGCTGAGATGGGACACATACGCGCGCGCGTGAGAGAAAGTGAGAGTGTGTGTGTGTGTGTGTGTGTGTGGGGAGTAACGTTTCATAAAACGTTCACACTAAACTGAACAACAACAAAAGAATCGGCTTCAAATAAATACAAACTAATTCATGTATTGAGTCCGTTATTATTTGATTATACACACACACATATATGCATACATTATATATATATATATATATATATATATATATATATATATATATATATTTGGTTTTTGGATTTGGTTTGCAAGATTCTTTATATGAGTTCGTGTGTTGAAGCATATTCTGTTGTGTCTGGGGAGAGTCATTTTCTTTCTGTGCCTTATTAATGTCACACACTCAC
Source organism: Octopus sinensis (assembly GCF_006345805.1). NCBI lineage: Eukaryota > Metazoa > Mollusca > Cephalopoda > Octopoda > Octopodidae > Octopus > Octopus sinensis. The sequence goes on along the minus strand of NC_043020.1, from coordinate 4,317,702 downwards.
CGGTAAAATTTCCACTTTTTTCTTATTTATATTGTCCTAAAATTTTCGTTGCGTCTTGCAACCTTTTCAATAGTTTTGACTCTTAGTTTTTGAGAGTCAGACCTATTGAAAAGGTTATATATATATATTACGTAAAATTTGCATACATATATTTATGTAAAATGTGTATATTTGTGTATCACACACATACATACAAGCATATGCACTCTGCCTGCGTTACCAAACGGACACCACCTCAGTATGTAGAAAGTTTATTGCAATGGGTCTGAGCACACACACACACACACATAAATGAATTGTAAAAGATATATATCCTTCCTTTTCTCTAATTACATTAATTAGTTGCCGGCCAACACAAAACAACACTGTGGTAAAGGTGCTGCAAGTTGAACGATTGATAAAGTATTGCTGTTTAGTTCCCTGTCGTGGTCATCTTGATTTTCTTCTGGGAATGGAACTCAGAACCAACGTTATCCAATGTATGCGAGATTTGAAACGGATTTGGCTGTTATGTCTAGCAGGTCGAACGATCACGTAGAGCCCTTCCGTTTGGATCGAGGTAGTCATGGTGAGTGGTGGCGTGTGATACAGCTGGTGGTCAGAAGCGTGACACACACACACACACAGAATGCAGTGTCGAAAGCCGTTTAAGGCTCGTCTTTCATTCAGATTGTATTTAGGACTTCATTAGCTAAATTTTCTTCTCCCACTTTTTAAAGAGAAAATTGGCTGCTTTTTTTTGATGACAAAGTAGAGGTGGGTGGAATGGAGTTTCTCTCTTGATGTTATGGTGGGGGAGAAAAGACGTTGGTGTCTGACAGACTGACAGTGGTTATAGTTTGATAATGATGATAAGAGCATTGTAATGGGGGAGATGAAAGAAGCACATGTCAACACAATTTCTAGTTAACTAAACACTTTTAAACTTCGTATACGGGTAGAATGTGTTTATAAAACATCATTTTTTCTTGGCTTTATTGAGAAAATTCTATATGTTGTAACATATTTCCACTTTAATTTCGAGCATTTCGGCAATTTTAACCAATCGCTGACCTCCATTTGGGGTGAAAACATTCCGTGCTCTATGAATATGTCCCTCGTTTAAGAAACAGATTGGGTTTATTTACATTTGCGAAGAAAAAAAGATACCCTTCTCCCACCCCTAAATCTAAAATAAATTTAAATGCAATAGATCGATACTAGGGTTATAATTATGGGTGACAATTTCATACGACACCGCTACGGAAAATGGGATTTTTTTCTAGCGGTGTCGTATGAAATTGTCACCCATAATTATAACCCGAGTATCGATCTATTGCATTTAAATTTATTTTAGATTTAGGGTTAGAGTTAGGGGTGGGGGAAGGGTATCTTTTTTTCTTCGCAAATGTAAATAAACCCAATCTGTTTCTTAAACGAGGGACATATTCATAGAGCACGGAATGTTTTCACCCCAAATGGAGGTCAGCGATTGGTTAAAATTGCCGAAATGCTCGAAATTAAAGTGGAAATATGTTACAACATATAGAATTTTCTCAATAAAGCCAAGAAAAAATGATGTTTTATAAACACATTCTACCCGTATACGAAGTTTAAAAGTGTTTAGTTAACTAGAAATTGTGTTGACATGTGCCATTCAAAAGGGAAAAAATCCCCATTGAGAAATTGTGTGTGTGTGTGTGAGAGAGAGAGAGAAAGAGAGAGAGGGTACACAGCTAAAACACAAATCACACATACGTTAGTGGGCAATCCGGTACGTTTTGGTTATCTCACCCCCATTGAAGGCGGCGAGCTGGCAGAATCGTTAGCACTCCGGGCGAAATGCTTAGCAGTATTTCGTCTGCCGCTACGTTCTGAGTTCAAATTCCGCCGAGGTTGACATTGCCTTTCATCCTTTCGAGGTTGATTAAATAAGTACCAGTTACGCACTGAGATCGATATAATCGACTCAATCCGTTTGTTTGTCCTCTCTGTGTTTAGCCCCTTGTGGGTAGTAAAGAAATAGGTATTGGTAGACGGCATCATTCACCCACACAACCTTCCCTCATGACTTAAAGAGGTTAGGCTGAAAAAGAGGGTGAATGACAGTTTCCTCATACTAACACTCTGGAGAACAATACCGAAGGATTGCTCGTTAGTGTCAAATATGTAACACAATAAGTGGAAAAAATTTCGATCAACTGAGATCGAATCCAACTGGTAGATACTCCCCTACTAACGGTGTTTAAAAGGAAAAACCTCGAATGAGTTGATAAAAAAGTTTAGTCATTTTAAAAATGGTACATTGGATAATATAATCCGAGACAGACTGTGTCAAGAAGTAATTTGGAACTAATACTACAACCAGTAGACACACTACACGCAATACGACAACCAATACACATACTGCAAACAGCAGTGAGTATAGTGCGATTGTCGTGGTGGTAGTAGTAGATTGGAACCTAAGAATAGACGAACGTATTACACTACGTGGTCGCTCAAGCTACTAAGAATATCAGTTAAATCTCTTCAATTACACCGGATAATGTAGTTCGGAACACTGTGCGTAGAAATATAAGGACAAGATGGTCATGGCGAGTATGCCTTTCATCATGAGTTGCAGGTTAAACAAGATCGATAGAATGATATGTTTGTCAATAAAGGTCATGATTTTAAGTGAGAAAGAGAAAGTGCAGTGTTTTCAAAAGATGTACTTGGTACTTATTTTATCGACCTCGGTAGAACGAAATGCAAAATTAATTTCACCAAGATGTGAACACAAATGTGGGTGAGGGCGACATCCCGCCTCTTAGAATGATTTCCGGAGAAGTGAAAAGAAAATCCATTTCGCGACCTTGGGTAACTGTTCAATGGTTTTATTAATTGATATGTCGTGGCTTTCATACCTCTCCAAGGATTTGGAAAAAGAAATTGAAACAATGGAAGCCGAGTGACAGGAGGCAAGCCAGAAGTTCGTTCATGATGGAATTGTTTTAAGAGGGGGGTGAGAAGGGAGAGAGAAAGAGAGGAGTCAAAAAGGAGAAGAGAGAATATGTTTAAGTGAGATTGAAGCCTTTGGCAAAGTGATAGCGATCAGTTCACGTGGCTTCAACTCAGAAATGATTCAAAACGTTATCTTAGAATCAACCTTAATCCAGCGAGACATGATCAAAAGTGTTTCAGCGGTGACCATCTTAGTCATAGAGTACCATTGTCCTTTTTTTTTAGGACAAATAGTAGAAGCAGAGTTTTCTTCTATGTGTGTATGCGTTGCATATTTATAGGATGTAGGTACAGTATGGCCGAATGGTTAACGAGTTCGCTTCGCAATCACGAGACCTCGGTTTTGATTTCATTCTGGTATTGCAGGCAAGAGTCATTTTCTGGTCCCAGCTTGATTCATACAAGTAAAATTGAGTCGACGGAAACTGTACAGAAAACCATCGAATGAAGAATACATATAATTTGAAGCACAGCTCTGCCGCATGAAAATCGGCGAAATCGGAATTTTGGGACATGTTAACCCCCCACCCCCTGGAGTCCCATATCACGTGGGAAAGGAAAATGTACGAAAGAGGGGTAGGAGAGGTAGGGATAAAAGTGAAATTTAAATTTTTGTAAAAATTATTTTTCAGAACCGTAAATTCCATTTCCCCCCACCCCCAAAACTTTTCCCCTTCCATGAGGTTGGGACTTCGAAGGACAGCTGTTCCAAAACCCCACCCAAAAATCATTCGTTTTGACTCAGAACACACCTTCACTCCGAAATACAGAAGCTTTAGAACTATAATCATAATTTTGGTTTGATGAATCTATTTTTTAAAACAATATTTTACCAAAAGTTTGATAAATTTGAATAGCGTGGGAAGACAGCGTCTAAATGGTTGTTGTACCTGCGAGAAATAGAAGCAAAATCTTCAAATGACACTGTTCCTTGAAAAGGCTGTAGTGGAACATAAGCTAATGTAGTTCTAGATACAGACACAATGTCCAAGAGAAGGACGAGATGCATGCGACACCTTCAATCATAAAATATAAAAGTCATATGAAATCTCAATAAGTGGGAAGGTAACAACGTGACTCGTTAATGAACTCTGGATAGAATGGACAGATTGAGCCGGATATACAAGCTGCAGTTGATAATGATGGCCCTGATGTTAACATAAGTCACTCGCTGAAGTCAGTCAGCACTTAATACAATAATCGTTGAGCGAATGTAATTAAAAATGAAACCAGCAATAATGGAATGTATAAAAACAACTTGGCTATCTTAAATTACTGAAACGAATAAGTAAATATTTCAAAATAGGTGAATCATGCACCACCCTCGAACATATTCTATATATTTTACATTTTTTCTCAAAACAGTCTTCAAATTTCCAAGTTTTAAACAACTGAGACTCGGTGTTCTTGTTCATCTTGTGCACATATCTGGCTGTTCTGATCCAGTTAAACTCTTGTTGTGGTGTAACAGACCTATTTCCAGTCAGAAATTCTTCTGGGAAAAACTTTCAACTAAATAATTTTATTTTTGTAATGAGTTACCAGATGCCAACTTGGATGTTTCTAACGAAGATACGAGACCAGTCGTTTATAGTAACTTTATTTCAATGCATTCATTTTTGTAGATCAGGGAATCCAAATTATTATTTTGATTTACATTCCTCGCAATTGCTAGTCTCATCATTAATTACGCCGCTTTCCTCTAAGATTGTCATCGCTCCACTCATCAATCTCCATAGATCTGTCCAACATGCTATAATTCTCATCTCTCAACACAATATAACATCTGCCAGTCTCAATTACAGATTATAATTTCCTTCACAACTAGGACGTATATTTGTACCCTAACACATGACTGGTGCTTTGTTTTATCCACTATGATAGGGTAAGTTGACCTTGGTGGGATTTGAGTTCAGAACGTAAATGGCCGTAGACTAAATCTCTCAAAACATTTTGTCCGACGTCCTTACTCAGCTGATTCTTTTTATCTAATCTATCGAAATTACCTATTTGTCAAGATAGGCCATCACACCAATCTATAAATTCTAATTCGTCAACTGCAGAGTCAACAGATCTGAGGGAATAATATAGCTAAGTCTCCTCCAAACCACAGCATACTGTGTTAAGGAAGGTTACACTCAATAAGTCAAGGGATGGAACGTCTTTCGTCATGGGGGCTTGCTGAATTAGGACTTATCGCTATATACATTGTACAATAATATACTGTTAGCCTCTCTTTCTCTTTATATATACACACATACACATACATACACACTTCTGCACTGGGATTTATCAACACGCCCTGCTGAAAAAAATGTAGCCATGTTGTAAGAATATGAACATATCTAAAAGAATACAAGATTATCGATCCCGGTACACAAAAAGACGAATTAGTCACAGCTGGAAAGCCTTTGATCTAGTTTCACCCTGAAGCTAAGCAACAACAGTTTTCATCACCATAAAGCCGTCATCTACTTAAATGGAGGTGAAGAGATCGACCTTATCTTTTTCTTAGCGATATCAATGGCGAACAGTGAATCCAATTTTCTTCTAGTGAGAATCAAAACCGGATGTTTGGTTCAGTTCGGTCAAGAGCTTCACATATTTTCTACTTCTTTAAAATAATAATAATAATATTAGCTTCCGTTGGCTGCTACGCAACAAAATGTCTTCAGTTTCTATTATTATATCAGTTTTTTTTGAGAATTAGTTGTCAGACCCTTTCCAACTTGATTCTTTTTGTAGAGAAGGTGGGGGCATGGCTGGTCCTCTACGACATATCTCAGCGTAACGGAGAGAGAGAGAGAAGGAAGTACTTGACTAGTACTTTATTTATCATTCCTGTAAAAATGAAAGGTAATGTTGATCTCGACGGACTTTTGAACTCAAGTATGCAGAGCCAGAACAACTTCCTGAAATCATTCTATCGGACACTAACAACTCTAACGATCTGCCACCTCATCATCCACTCCTTCCCCAGCACTCGACTCATTAAATTCAATCGATCCCTTGAATGAGTGAGAAAGGTAAAACTGACCTGAGCTGGAATTGAATAGAAAGAGATATAAAAGTAATACCGCAACTGAACTTTGTCAAACATTAGCGATTCTGCCATTCATCAACTTTTAATTGAAAGAGGAGTGGCTGTCGGGAAAGGGAGCAGCAGATTGATTCGATAACAATATATGACTGACACTTTATCGACTAAGCCTGGAGAGGTGAAAAGAAAAAGAGACTGCTGGCAGAATTTGAACTCAAAACGTAACTGAAACCAAAGACGAGTATTTCATCGCAAGGAATACAATGGCTTCTGATTTTAGACACGAGGCCAGCAACTTTGAGAGGAGGGGGTTTAGTCGATGCCATCAATTCAGTACTTGACTGATACTTGATTTTGTCAACCTAAGAAAGAAAAGCTAAGTTGACATCGAATTGAAAAGGTAAACTGCCTGAACAAGTACGCAAAGTATTTTGCGCAACGCTCTAACACGTCTACCAACCCATTTTAAGAAGCTACAATCCGAAAAACTCATTATGTCAAGATTTTCACAACAATGTGATGTTGTGAAGTTCATTTTGCAATGTTTAAATAATAAGACTACAGTTTCGTAGCAGCGTGGTGTTAGGTGTAGATTAATCGATTTAACCTTTTGCCGTGACTTCTCACTTTATCCCTACTCTGGAAGATTAGAAAGGTTCAGAGAGAATAATTGTGAAGGGTCATATTGTGTTTAATCTACAAATGTATAGTGAGATACAACCAGAGCCATCCTAACAGCATTCTAGGTTACCGGGCAATGCAAGAGAGCTTTATATAATTCTAGAATATTTATCTGACAGCAAACCTCAGCATCATACACGGGTAAATATTAGCTGAAGACATTACCAAAT
>NC_043020.1:4248329-4305829 GCF_006345805.1 Octopus sinensis | reverse complement strand
GCGCAAGTGAGAGAGTGAGAAGAGAGTGGAGTGAATACTCACTCTCAAAGCGATTTTAGGAGTGAGAGTGAAGTGAGAGGGAGGGTCAGACAGAGAGAGAAAGAGTGAAAGCGAAGGTTAGGGGTGGTTGTGTATGTAAATGCGGGTATCCGTGTCTAGGCGTGCGTGTATATAAATAAATTGATGTTTATATATTCAAGTACGTCTGACATGTTTTTATCGTATTTTTTTCGTCTTCGATATGCAGCAAATATATTTACAGCTAAATCTTGGTATTTATGACAGAGTATCTGCGTGTGCACCTCAATATATATATATAATGAAGGGGAAAGGATATATATATATATTATATATATATATATATATATATATATATATAGAGAGAGAGAGAGGGAGTTTGTATGCATGTGTATCTATGTATTATGTATGTGTGTAGGGCTGTGGTGATGAAACTATACAGTGTATACGGGTGGGAGCTGGGAATTTTGGCATGATTTATGTAAAACTCTGATTACTTGTACTACAAAACCGTGCGATTGTGTGTGTGTGTGACAGAAGAGGAAGAGTTTAGGTCATACGTGTGTGTGTGTGTGTATTTATGTATATCTTAATTAATAAGGCATTAAAACAGAAAGGCGCTCCCCAAACAATAATATATATGGATATATATGTGTGTGTATGTGGATTTATGTATATATTTACATAGGCATATGGTGTATGTATAGACATACATATAGTGTATGTGTATATATATATATGAATAGAGATGGTATGTAAATGTATACATGCAAACGTGTGTATGCATGTGTGTGAGTACATAAAGTATTTGCGTGTGGCTTAATCTCTAATATTTACATTTTTCTCTCTCTCCACCACATCTTTCCCCTCTCTCTCACTATCTATTTCTTTCTCTCTCTCCCTCTTTACAATTTCTGTCCTTCATACAAAACATCACACAAGTCCTCTCTTTCACTCTACTTTCCCTCTTACACACCCATTCAGCTTTCTAATCTACTTCACTTTACACACACCTCTTCGACTCTTCCACTCTCCGTTACTTTCTCAGGGACATAGACTGTATGTACGTACATAGAAATACACACACACACACACATATATACAATATGTGTGTGTGTGTATGAGAGGGAGAGAAGGAGAGAGAGGGGTTGGTGGAAAATGAGAGATCGACAAGGCATACTTTAGGCAAAACAGTCAATTTTTTATATAAAGGTCTCAAATTAAGGCACAAGGTCAGTGGGTAAGTCGATGACATCGGCCCCAATTCTTGACTGGTACTTATACCAGACGAGAGATAAAGATGACCGCGGTGGAATTTGAAATTAGAACGTAAAATGTCAGAAGAACTGCCGCTAAGCATTTTGTCCGACGCGCTCACGATTCTGCCTGCTCACTATCTTTCCATATAAACACAACTAGCCACCGCACTCAACGTTTTGACTTCAATATCAGATAATGTTTGCACGAAATAAAATATTTTGATATAGGCGCAAGGCGTTGCTGTGTGGTAAGAAGGTTGCTTCCCAACCACATGGGCCCAGGTTCAAGTCCACTACGTGACACCTTGAGTGTTTCTGCTATAGTCTCGGGCCGACGGATGCCTTGTGAGTGGATTTGGTAGACAAAAACTGAAAGAAGCCGTCGTATATATGTATAAACATATAGTTCATAGATGAGACCCAGATATTCTCTACATCGAAGACACTTAGTAGAGCTCAAAAGATTCAAACTTGGACTTCGATGTCTTTACAGGGGATTATTCCTCAAGGTAAAGAAAATCTATACGAGGGATCAGGTGGAGCGAGTATAGAAGCAATAATGAGGATACGCAAATTCGACACATCAATTATATTAAGTACATCAAATACAAAATATGTGTGTGTGTGTGTGTGTGTTGTGTGTGTGTGTGTGTGTGTGTGTGTGTATGTATGTATGTATGTATGTATGTATGTATGTATGTATGTATGTACGTACGTATGTATACATGCAAAACGAGAGAAAGGAAAATGTGGAAACTTTCAGACGATGAATGATGAGTTTATATATTTATATAAATAGGTCCAACTTACACAGAGTACAAACGATATCTTCAAACTTCTTTGCATTCTGGTGAGAGAGAATCGTATCATCCTGTATTAAATGCATTCATGCGGCCGCATTAAGGCCCCAGAAACAGCTGTTAGCTTTATAATACCTTTCTTCCACCCGTTTAAATTTTTCTGTCGTTTGTACTCGGTGTGAGTTGGACTTATTTATATAAATACATACATACATATAAATTCATCATTCATCATCTGAAAGTTTCCACATTTTCCTTTCTCTCGTTTTGCATGTACACACACACACACACATTTTGTATTTGATGTACTTAATAAATTTAATATATTTGATGTGTCTATTTTTGCTTATCCCCATGATTGCTTACACACACATACACATACACACACACACACACATACATATATATATATATATATATATATATATTATATATATATATATATATATATGCATATATACATATTCATATATAAATGCACACACACACACATAAATAGATAAATTCAGATGAATATGGGACTTAAGTTGAGGCACCAGAATTTAGTATGGCATTATCTTTACAATTTCAAAATAAGATGATTAGAATCAAAATAAGCAACAATGGTTGTACAAAATAATGGAAACACCTAGCATCATAAATTTGAAATATTTATAAAACCATCAAAAGCGTGTTTATTTTTATGTTTCTTTTTATTTATTATTAGTGTTGCTAAATATATTTTGCTAAAATTGATGTTTCTTTTCAGATATCATCAGAAAAAAGTAATTAAAATTCATTAAAACGACAGATCTATCGGACTTTCAAAGAGGTCAACTTGTTGGTGCTCGTAAGGCAGGCGGTAGCTTAACGAAAACAGCCAAAATGTTTGGTGTATCAAGAAGTACTGCTTCGAAAGTAAAGACAGCCTTTGAGAAAGAGAGAAAAACCTCCTCGTCGAAATAAAACACTGGAAGAAAACCAAAACTTTCAGATAGGGACCGTCGGACTCTTACCGAATTGTTAGAAAAGATCACAAAAGTACAGCTCCCAGAATTACTGCAGAGCCTAATGACCACCTCGAGAACCAAGTTTCCACAAAAACTGTTTGTCGGAAGCTGCACAAAGCCAAATTTCATGGGAGGACTGCTATCTTAAAACCACTACCTTTAAAATCAAACATTGGAAAACGTTTAAAGTGGAGTAAAAACCTACAGAATTGGTTCCTAGAGCAGTGGAAGAATGTTATTTTCTTGGAGGTGTCATCCTTTACCTTATTTCCAACCACTGGCCAAGTATACACGTGAAGATAGCCAAAAGAAGCATATAACTTAGACTGCCTTCTTCCAACTGTTAAACATGGACGAGGATGTGTGATGATCTAGTGGGCTATATCTTAGAAATTCGCTGGCCCAACGGCTTCTCTTCATGGCAGAATTAATAGTCATGAGTATTAAGCATTTTATCTGATCAAATTCAACCTATGGTTGTGAAACTGCTTCTGGAGGGAAACACAATCTTTCAGGATGATAATACACCAATTCACACAGCTAAAGTTGTTACTGAATGACACGAGGAACATTCTAGTGAAGTTAAACATCTTATCAGTCCCCAGATCTCAATATTATTGAACATTTATGGGGCATTTTAGGAAAAACAAGTAAGGAACCGATATCCTCCACCATCATCAATACATGAACTGGAGACTGTTTTAGCTGAAGAATGGACAAAAATTCCTTTGGAAACAATTCAAACCTTGTACAATTCAAACCTCGTAGAATTCAAGCTGTAATTACTGCCAAGGGCGGTCCTACCCCATATTAAAATAGATCTGTTTGAAATTTTAAGGGGTTTCCATTATTTTGCCCAACCCGTGTGTGTGTGTGTGTGTGTGTGTATACATATACATATATATATATATATTATATATATATATATATATATATAATATATATATATATATATATATATATATATATATATATTGAAATTAAGGATAAAATCTATATTCGATTTTATCCGGTAGTTAGCATGAATTCAACCGGTTAAGGTTAAATTAATTAATTCATCCATGTATATCAAGGGCAAGCGAGCACATATACAAGTCGCCAACAAGCTAGAAAAAGACGCCAATGTCGAAAAAAGATATCACCATGATACTTCATGGTGATATCTTAAGGTAGATTTTAGACATTGGCGTCTTTTTCTAGCATGTTGGCGACTTCTATACGTACTCGCGTCCAAAAGAGAAAGTCGCCTATAAATAATGATTTCAAGATTTAGCACAAGGCCAGCAAGTTCGGGAGATGGGTAAGTCATTTTATTGACCCCCAGTATATGACTGGTACTTATTTTATCGACCCCAAAACGATGAACGGCAAAGTCAACCTCAGTGGAATTTGAACTCAGAACGTAAAGACGGACGAAATGCCGCTGTGTATTATTCAGAGCTTGATAACGATTCTGCTAGAAATATAAAAACATTTGTTTCGAGATCGACAGCTTTCCTTCATTTGTCAACATTAATCTATTTCTCTTTATATATTTACCACAATTTATCACTCACTCACTGTCTCTCTGTCTCTCTCTTTATATGTATCATTTCTAAATGGGCTAAACACAGAGAGGACGAACAAGGACAGACAAAGGGATTAAGTCGATTATATCGATCCCCAGTGCGTAACTGGTACTTAATTTATCGACCCCGAAAGGATGAAAGGCAAAGTCGACCTCGGCGCAATTTGAACTCACAACGTAACGGCAGACGAAATACCGCTAAGCCTTTCGTCCGTCGTGCCAACCATTCTGCCGCCTTATCTCTCTTTATATCTATTATTTCTCATGCATTGTTTTTGTTTCGTTTGAAATTTCGTCTTCTAAGGTTTACTTTCATTTTACGATAAACAGCTTTTATGAATATATTCCTGTTTTCTGATTGGGTGAAAATGACCAAACTTTATATCTCTGTAACATATTTCTAAATTTTTTTCTAGACTAAATGAATCACAACCTCAGATTCAGCATGAAATAATACACCAATATACAAAATTTGAAAAGTTTCACTTCATTTTAAAATTTCAAAATCTGTAACGGCAACTGAAAAGATTATCTCTTTCATTTTTCGATTTTCACCCTCTCTATACATTTTACCCACACTCGCTTTTGCTTACGCTGTGTGTGCGTGTGTAAGGATTTTCATTGGGGTGGCGGTGATTTAAAAAAGGTATGTAAAAGACAATATATTTTAATAGCCTACTTTTCTCTTAGTTAATGGTTATTCTTACACACACAGACTCACGTGATGCGAGGTGGGGTTAGAAATTTAAATTACAAATTTCTTTGTAGCAGCTTAAATCTAAACATTGGACTACCACATCATCATATGTGTAAGGAATTTCATTAGGGTGACAGTGATTTAAAAAGAGTATGTAAAATTTTTAATAGCATGCTATTCTGTTAGTAAATGTTTTTTCTTACACACACACACACACGTACCCAGTTAACGCAGGGTGGGTGTTAAACATTTGAATTACAAAATTTTTTGTTGTTGCTTAAATCCCATCAATGGACCACAGCATCATCATTCCATAAAATGTATCTAATTTTAGGATTTATGGAGGGGAGGGTTAAGGAGAAACTATTTTAAGATTTCACTGTTGTTTTTAAATTATGCTTCATTTTCTGTTTGGAAATAAAGGAAGTGAGAATTATAATAATTATCGTTGATTTCACACCCAAATTCTTTTTAACCTTCATGGTTTCTCCCATTGTTTTTAAGTTTGCAGTGCAAACGAAAAAGGAATTGGTCAAAATCAGTAAGGTGAGGGGGTTGAAGAATTCATAAATTTTCAATTTTTTTTTTTTACTAAATAGATGTCCCCCCATTGTTTTTAAGTGTACAGTGCAAAGAGAAAAAAAGCTGGACAAAATCGGTCTGGAAGCGAGAGGGTGGATATGTTATCATTCATAAATTTTCAAAAATATTTTCATTTGTAAGGGTGTAGTGGTAAAAGAAAAATTTGGAAAGTCTCTGCCAAAATGGAAAAAATCCAACTTCTGAAGGTGTGCTATTCCGAAAGGCTGCCAAGGCATTGCAGTGTGAAAATTATGCAGCAACAATGTGATGCTCAGTTTGTGTATATGTGTGTGCGCGCACACACACACACACACACACAACACACACATATATATATATATATATATATATATATATATATATATATATTATATATATATATATGCACACAAAGTATGGAGGTTTAGTTTACAGGTGATCTAAATGATTAGGTACGCTAGGTAAGTGCTGTAACAGATTACTGGGGCTCTGAGGCTATAGCTGAGACGATAAGTATGGAGCCATTGCCGATTTCCCATGCAGCGGATATGTAATTGTTAAGGAGGACAGCAAAAGAGCTACTCCATTTTTATTATATTTTCCAATTCCATGTTGGCCTATTACAGGTCATAAAAGATAGTCATTTCCAACCCTTGCATTGAAATCTCCCAATATGACCAGTTTGTCAGAAATTGGTACTTTCCTCAATAATCATGCTAGATCATCATAAAACTGTCCCACAGTTTCATCAGAATGGGATATTGTTGGTGCATAAATACTGACAATGGTAAGAAACCTGCCTTTTGTCAGTTTAATACAGCATGACATGATCCGTTCAGATATACCACTTGGAAGCACTGCAATGGGGGATACTAATGTATTCTTGAGAGCAAACCCAACACCAGATTCTCTACGCTGACCCTCAGGTAGGCCTCTCCAAAAGACAGTATATCCATAAGTAGGTTCATTTACATGACCCTCGCCAGAGAGATGAGTTTCAGAGAGTGCAATATTCAAGGGAATATTTCTTGAGCTCACATGCAAAAAGTGCAGTTTGCCTTTCTGGCCTCTTGTTGAAATTATCAAGAAGTGTGCGCAGATTCCAACAACCAAAATTCAAAGGATGTTTATTTTTACTTTTTCTTGAAGATTGTTAGACCACAGTGGCAGGATGATGACCGGGTCCAGTCTGTGACACAATGAGACACCTGCCAAGCCAGACATGTTCCCCTGACATTCCCAAACCTTTTTTGCCATTTACGGAATCTGTTTGAGACATTTTAGAGTTTCAAGTGCATTTTTAGGTTTTCTGCCAACCAACCAATTCAATGATTTTACGAAGATTTGGTGTACAGGAAGAACCTGTGCAGATAAATAATTTTCAGTGGGTGTAGCTTGCACTGCACTACCTCCCACCTATTGGCCCAAGAAAACTTTCGCCAGTGTGACAAAACCAAGAACTTCCAAGGCCTCAGCTTTTATTATGGAGATTTCCTTCTCCTAGGTAGATTACCAACCAAGGTTAACGGGCTTCTGCCTGCCCATCAGGTAAGCTCTCCCATTCCAGACACCAAACTGACACCCAGATGGTCTATAAAGGGATCAAATATCATTCTGGTGTTCAACAAAAAGCAGCTCATTCATACATGAAGAAAAAAAAAGGGAAGACATGATTTAAATATAGAAATGAGATTTATATATACATATATATATATATATATATATATACATATATATATATATGTATATATACATATATATATATTGTAGCTGTGATACCAGTGCTGGTGGCACATAAGAGAACCATCCGAACGTGGCCGTCGCCAGTGCCGCCCCGACTGGCTTCCGTGCCGGTGGCACGTAAAAAGCAACATCTGCTCGTGGCTGTTTGCCAGCCTCGTCTGGCACCTGTGCTGGTGGCACGTAAAAAGCACCCACTACACTCATGGAGTGGTTGGTGTTAGGAAGGGCATCCAGCTGTAGAAACATTGCCAGATCAGACTGGGCCTGGTGCAGCCTTCTGGCTTCCCAGACCCCAGTTGCACCGTCAAACCCATGGAAAGTGGACGCTAAACGACGATGATGATGACGATGAATATATATAAAAGTAAAAATACGCATATATATATACATATAAGAATATATATATATATACATCTAATATAGGATAAAATTTTTTGAAAAAAATTTTATCAAGGGCCAGCATATTAAAAAATACCTTTAAATGGGCTGGAGAATCCCTATTTTGGATATATTTGGGGTACTTAATTGTGCTCATGACTTAGTATTTGCTTCTTCCATGGGTATAAGGAAGTATTTCATTTATTTCTTTGCTGCATTTATCACTGACGAAGAGACGGTTCTTATGAATTAACTCTGAAATTGGGTCTGATAATAACGAAATTTTTAGAAATTTCTGTCGGCTTTCTTCGAGACACGTGCTTGTAGTGATGAATTATATGGTTATGGATGATGTGTCTAGTTTCAGCATATTTGGCATTAGGAATTTTTTCTTTTGCCTTTGTTTATAAATTGTGTATATATATATATATATACACATACAAAAAACATATGTACATATTTACACATATTTGTTGGATGGCTGTTGACTCCTCATGAGTTCCTCCAATATACATACCATCATCATCATCATCATCATTTAACATCCGTTTTTTATGGTGGCATGGGTTGGACAGTTTGACAGGAGTTGACTGGCCAAAGGGCAGCTGAGGCTTCATGTCAGTTTTGGTGCATGCATGTGCGCGCGTGTGTGTGTATGCATGTATGTATGTGTGTGTGTGTATGTATGCATGTATGTATGTATGTACATGTATGTATGTGTGTATGTATGTGTTTGAGTTAGGGCATAGCCTTGCCTTGACAGCAAATGATAGTTGTGAGAGAGTGCCATTGTCATACATGTGGTGGCCTTCATTTCCAATCTTGCATGAGAAACATGTCTGGCCATGGAGGAATATGACCTTTTTTGGAAAGAGGTGAAGGTTGGTGACAGGAGGGGCACCCAGTTGTAGAAAATCTGCCTCAAGGAATTCATTCTGTCCCATGCAAACAAGGAAAAGGAGATGCTGATGATGATGAGTCCTATGATGATCTTCAGGGCCTTCAAGTGTGGTGATGTATGTGGGGGGGAGAGGTGAACCTGGCCTCAATGCTTACAACAGAATGGACCCTACTAAAGATACCCAGAGTGTCAGTTGGCAGTGTTAAACTAGATTACAAGTGTGCCATCCAGGTAGGCCATGGTGGGATTTGAACTCAGAAGAAAAAGGCCTGGAACACATACCAAGGCATCACCACCATTCAAGCAATGTTATTTGTTCAAGGTCTTTTGTGGAAAACGTCTGGCCATGGGAAAATCATAGTTTTGCTTGAAAATGGGTAAGCATTGGCAACAGGAAGGGCATCCAGCCATGGAAATTCTGCGTCAACAAATTCTGTCTGATTCATACAAAAATGGAAAATTGGACATCAAATGATGCTAAAGAGGATGATGATGAAGGAATGCTCACATATGCACACACACACACATGGCGGGCTTCTTCCAGTTTTCCGTCTATCAAGAGTTTGGTCAGCCCGACCCTATAGTAGAAAACATTTGTCCAAGGTGCCACACAGTGAGACTGAGCTTGGTACCAAGATTCTTACGACACAGCCACTCCTGCACCTATATATATATATATACACACACACACACACACACACACACATATACATAAAATAAAATACAAAATGGGACAAGAGCGCAAAACATCCGGACAATTTGGTGATACAAAAAGGGACAACAAAGCATCCAGATAGACGATACAAAAAAAAACACGGACGGGTCATTCGAAGCCTTTTATCCTCAGTCAACAACTGGATCATCTTTGCAATTTTGGCTGATTGATCTTGTGATTGCTCCAATCCGGCCAGCCCCAAGGAAAAAATAAGCTAAGAGCATTAGATTCCTTGGAAAAAAGCATCGAATGTATACGAAAACAAGAACGGGAAAACAGACGATGTTACACGAATATAAATACAAAAATACAATAAAAATAAATAATAATAACAGGACATAACAACAGGCATCTTATTGTATTGACTGTTTTACTGTCGTGAAGCATGGCAGTTCGCACATCTGCATCGTACAATCTACCTTTCACTCTGAGCGAGAGGCCCTTTGTTACCAGCAGGGGTAGAAGCTTTCTAAACTTTGCCCAGGCTATTCTTATTCTAGTGGTAACACTCTCAGAGCATCCACCCCCACTATTAACTTGGTCACCTTGGTAGCGGAAGCTATCAACTACTTCTATTTTCTCCGCCTGCAGTATGACGGAAACTGTTTTCTGAGCATCTGTGGTGTTTATTTTAAGCATCTCAGCAGTGATTCCTGATGGGTTGGGGGATTTTCCTGGCTTCATATCCTAAATTGCTTTATCTATCATGGAGCTGTCCATTCAGATAGCTGGTCCCTCTACTGGGTCAACATCTGGCAGGCTCTCCTCCTCCCATTCATTCTCCACATTCAGCAGTCTTTCATAATGGCTTCTTCAAGTCTTTCTTTTCAGAATCATTAAAAGCAAGTGCACCATCATCCATGTGGACACATTTCTCTCCTATGACATCATGATTTTCTCTCACACACTGTCTTACAATCTGAAATGCCTCAGTTCTTTGGTCCTCACGTCGCTGGACATTAGCAAACTTCTTTTCCGCTTTGCCCTGGGCTATGTATACCTGCCACCCAGCCTCCTTTTTGGCTACCTGGTACAGTTCCCTGCTACCCCAATCCTTCCAGGTTTTCCAGGCCTGTTTCTTTGTTTTAATAGCTTTGTCTACCGTACTATTCCACCACCACGTAACTCTAGTTCTGGAAGGAACTTTGCACCATCCGCAGACTTGGTTTGTGGCACTCAGCAAGCTGTCCCGTAGGAATTTCCAACTACCTTCTATGTCCGACGTCTGTAGTCCTAAATCTCTGACCATGTGAAGAGTTCTTTAGCTTCCATATCCAATAAACACAGAGTAGCCGAAACAGGGACAACTGAAGGGGAATGTTCTTTGTGTTGTATGTCCGTTTCCATGTTTTTGTTTTTATGTTTTCGTTTCTCATTGTGTTCAATGTCTTTTTGGTGACCTGTGCCCATATATGCATGTATATATACATATATATGTAGGTATGTACATATATGTATGTATATATGCATAAGGGCTGTACAAGCCCTCTACAGAGAGGCTAGTAGTAAGGTTAGGATTGGCAATGAGTACAGTGAAGAATTCAGGGTAGAAGTTGGCGTCCACCAAGGCTCAGCCCTCAGCCCCCTTCTATTCATCATAGTCCTCCAGACAATTACAGAGGAATTTAAAACAGGTTGTCCCTGGGAGCTCCTCTATGCTGATGACCTGGCCCTTGTAGCAGAATCGCTACTGGAACTAGAGAAGAAATTTCGTGTGTGGAAGCTAGGTTTAGAATCAAAAGGCCTTAGAGTCAATGTAGCAAAGACCAAAGTTCTAGTAAGTAGGAAGGCAAACTCACCACACACCCCTTCAGGTAGGTGGCCTTGCTCGATCTGTAGAAAAGGTGTAAGTAGAAACTCCATAAGATGGACACATAAGAGGTGCAGCAATATCAAAGGAAAATTAACCGAGAAGATAGCTTTCGTGTGTGACAGATGCACAGGGGCAATAGACACCATAGATACTCAGAAAACAGATTCCATTACACTCCTTGGGGAGAAACTAGAAGTAGTTGATAGTTTCTGCTACATTTGTGACCAAGTTAGTAGCAGGGGTGGATGCTCAGAGAGCGTTACTACTAGAATAAGAATAGCTTGGGCAAAGTTTAGGAAGCTTCTCCCCCTACTGGCGACAAAGGGTCTCTCGCTCAGAGTAAAAGGTAGATTGTACAATGCATGTGTGCGAACTGCCATGCTTCATGGCAGTGAAACATGGGCTGTGACTGCGAAGGACATGCGTAGGCTTGAAAGAAATGAAGCTAGCATGATCCGCTGAATGTGTAATGTCAGTGTCCATGCACGACAGAGTGTAAGCATCCTGAGAGAAATGTTGGGCATAAGAAGCATTGGATGCAGCATGCAGGAGAGACGATTGCGTTGGTATGGTCATGTACTACGGATGGATGAGGAGAGATGTGTGAAGAAGTGCCACTCCCAAACTGTAGAAGGAATCCGGGGTAGAGGTAGACCCAGGAAGACATGGGACGAGGTGGTCAAGCATGACCATCGTACTTTGAGCCTCACAGAGGCTATGACGAAAGACCGAGACCTCTGGAGATATGCTGTGACTGCAAAGACCTGACAAATGAAGTGAGTTCATGGCTCGCAGGACGGCCCGCTGTGCTAACCTTGGATTGTAGAGTGATCCGCTGTTCTTGAGGAGACCTGTTGAGTCAAGTACGTCAGTGTCAACATCAAAATAAAAATTAAAATGGAAATTGTAGTTAAGACACCCGTGCCAGTGACACGTAAAAAGCACCGTCCAAACGTGGCAGATACTAGCATCGCCTGACTGGCATCTGTGTCAGTGACACATAAAAGCACCAAGTGATCATGGCCATTTGCCAGCCTGCTCTGGCTCCTGTGCCGGTGGCACGTAAAAAACACCCACTACACTCTTGGAATGGTTGGCGTTAGGAAGGGCATCCAGCTGTAGAAACACTACCAAATCAGACTAGAGCCTGGTGCAGCCTCCATGGCTTACCAGACTCCGGTCGAACCATCCAACCCATGCTAGCATGGAGAACGGACGTTAAATGATGATGATTATTTTGTTATATATATATATAAACATACATAAGCACATACATACCCCACTCTCTTTTGCATCCCTTGCCTCCCGTAACGTATGGCCTCTTGCCCATCCACCCGTCATCCCTACCCATTTTGACAGTTTGCACACCCATTTCCTCATTTTCCTTTCCATACAATTTTGCAAACCATTTCTTTCATCTTACCTTGTGCCTTGTGGGGTCACTTAGGTACCTAATCATCATTATCTATCTCCTGCAGCTCTGACTGTTCATTTTCTCTCCCTTGTCCCTATTAGATATGAATAGCCCTTCAGATCTACAAGAACCTGCACTGCTACCCTGCCCCCTCCATACCCAATCTCCATAGTTCTATTCCTTGCTCCCCAAGCTGACTCTCCTCTCCAGGATTTGTAGTTCTGTGAGTCGCATGGTAACCTCAATAGTGTAGATGGCTTGAAAAAGCCACCAAGCCCACTCTGTAAAGGGGTTGGCATTCGGAAGGGCATCCAGGCATAGAAACCACGCATAAATAAACATGGGAGGATGATGCAGTCTGTGGGCCGAATGGAGCCTGTCAAACCATTCCACCTATACCAGCATGGAAGACAGACGTTAAAGATGATGATGATGATGATGAATTCATTTCTGGAATTGTGGGTGAGAAATTAATTTCCCAACTATGGAGTTTTGAGTTTAGTTCCACAGTGCAACATGTAGGGGAAGTATCTTCCACCATAGGCCTTGCATGTGTGTGTGTGTGTGTCTCAACATGAATCAATGTTCATAAATGAGCGCCACCAGATTATACCAAAGTATCCATTTGAAATCTTCCAGTTGATGGGAAGTGTTATCTTGCTTGGAAATAGATGAGGATGCTGACAGGAAGGGCATCCAGCTCTAAACAACGATGGTGATGATGATATAATCTATTTATCTGTCTGTCTGTCCACCTGTGTATGTATGTATCTGTCTATCTATGATATATATATGTATATACATTTGTATTTATGTTTATAAATTTATATATACTTACATATATATACATATGTATATACACATATGTATATACATACACACACACACACATATATATGTACATAGATAAATATATACAGTCATATGTACATCTCTCTTTCTCTCCATACACACACACACACACACACAATGCTTATCCATCTTCCTTTCTCACTCTGCTGATTATTCATGTATTTGCTTAATGATGAAATGGATGTGAATTGTGGGGGACTTTGTCTAGTAAAGCAGCAGCAGCAGCAATGGTGGAATCAAGAATTTCAACTCTGAGTTTTTGCTGGTGTGCAGGAGGCAAGGTTAGGGTGGGGCTGTGAATATTTCCGAAACCTTTGTGGCACAAGTGAGGCAGGTGAAGAAGAGGAGGGGGCCAGGTGAAGAAGGAGCATGTAACAGGGTGAGGTGACATGGGGTGGGAGACAGAAGGAGTTAAACAGGGGGCGAGGGCAAGTAAAGACGGCGGGGGAGGGGAAATTAAGGGTCAAAAATAGGGAATACATGAGATATAGGTGGATAATGTGGGAGGATTAGGGAGTCACAGACATGAGAACTGGGAAAGAAAAATGTTATGGTTTGAAGAAGTGAGGTGAAAATGGAATGAAAACAGATCATGGCCAAACAAAAGTAAATGCCAGCTGGAGCAATATATATATATATATATATATATATATATATAATATATATTGTGTGTGTGTATATATATGTATACACAGACACACACACATATAATGTATATATATGTGTGTGTATATATATATATATATATATATATTATATATATATATATGTTATATATATATTATAATATATATATATTATATAAATGTATGTATATATATGTATACATATATATACATATAAGCTATGTATGTATGTGTGTATATATAATATACATTTATATATATATATATATATATATATACACACACATATATATATACATTTAAATTATATATATATATATATATATAACACACATTTATATATACATTTATATATATATATATATATATATATATATATATATATATATATATATATATATACACACATTTATATATATATAATATATATACAATTATATATACATTTATATATATATATATATATATATATATATATATATATATATATATATATATATATATATATATCATCATCATCATCGTTTAATGTCTGTTCTGTGCTAGCACGGGTTGGACGGTTCGACTGGGGTCTGGGAAACCAGGAGGGTGCACCAGGCTCCAGTCTGATCTGGCAGTATTTCTACAGCTGGATGCCCTTCCTAACGCCAACCACTCCGAGAGTGTAGTGGATGCTTTTTACATGACACTGGCATAGACGATATATATATATATAATATATATATATACCTGCATCATCTCACAATCAATGGAAAACTTTACCTCCGAGACTTAACCTTCAACATGGTTACTTCAATCATTCAACTAAACACAACCCAACTAGACAACATAACTTCCCTCTCCACCCACATTGCAATATTAAAAATAAATTTAACCCAAACTGCATCAACCAGAGACAATATAACAACCCTCAGTACAACCATAATCCCATCCGCTACGCAGTCACTCCACCACAAACATACTACCACAGCCACACTTTACACCCATTTTCTCCTCAGCAAACCAAACACAACACAGACTTACCACAACAATCTACCAACTGCAACCATTTTTTAGACCTAAATCAGAGAAACACAGATGTGAAATGGAACAAAGTGTACAAGAACAACCAAAAATAATCAACTTATCAACGATTATCCTAAGTCTTACACAAACTAAAATTCTAGCAAGAGGTTTAAAGTTTAGTCCAACCCCTCGCAGATCGAACCTGAATGAAATTAAGGATAACACTATGGATTTCTGCCGAAAATTACGCCTCACAGAAGCACTTCACAACTACACCAGCGAAGATGACTCAGTAGTAAAAAACAAAAGCGAATACTGTCCTACAAAATCTGAATCTGTCCAGAGACGTGCAACCAAACGCATACCCTCCATCAGACACCTACCATATTCTGAGCGCCTTGTTTCCCTGGGCATGGATTCACTGAAGCTCCGGCGTCTGGCGACGGACTTGGTAAACACCCACAAGGTTATCAACCACCTCACCAACAACAACACTGAACACCTTTTTGATCTCCATGTGTCTAACACACATGGACATGCCTACAAAGTCAGAAAACAGCACAGCTCCCATGACTTTCGGAAACATTTTTTCACGCTCAGGGTTGCTGAAGCGTGGAATAAACTGCCTGCGTCAGTTGTTGACTGCCATGACACTGCATCCTTTAAGGCCCTCATGCTTTCCGAAATCCGCCGAAACTACACCTGATTATATATACACTTTAGATGAGTTGTAGTGCACCTGAGCACTGTACACAATTATTATTATTATTATTATTATTATTATTATTAAAAGGCAGAAATAAAGCATTTGATGCTTTCTGTGAACACATTACCAATTTTCCTTTGAATACCCAACAAAAACAACGAATTAAATCCAGCCTTAATGTAAATGAATGGAAAGACCTAATCGAGTTAAAAAATGATATAAACCTCACCATTAAAGAAGCTGACAAAGGAAGTGCGGCAGTGGTGATGGACACAGAGTACTACAAAAAGTTAATACTCTCCATGTTGGAGAATAATATTTACTATGAGAAGATAGTACAATACAACCCACAGAAGACACTTAAAAACTTACCCTCCTGACTTCATATACATGGAAAGGGCCTCATAAAAAATTAAATTGACTATTTATCCAATTTTAAATACAGACCTAGTTTATTCTACAGATTACCTAAAATACACAAAAATCTTCATATTTGTAAAGCTTGCAAAGTTTCCCCAAGCCTGTGCATTAATGTTCCTCCCCATACTGACCTCAAACTGAGACCCATCATTGCTGGCCCTTCTTGTGAAGCCCACCGTTTGAGCAACTTCCTCGACATCTTACTCAAACCGCTTCTAAAATATGTGAAAAGCTTCATCAGGGATGACTTAGACATGTTGAACCACCTCCCGAAGACAATAAATGAAGGAACCCTGTTAGTATCATTCGATGTGGTGAATCTGTACACCAATATCCCACACGATTATGGTATAGAAGTGATCACCTTCTGGCTAGAAAAATACCCAGAAGAGATCCCAGGACGCATCAACCACAGATTCATAATCACAGCATTCAAATTCATAAAAATGAGGAAGGAAGAAAGAAGGCAAAGGAGAAGAGGAAAATGTATTTTCACACACACACACACACATATATATATATAGATAGATAGATAAGACAGATAGATAGATAGATAGATGTGTATAATGAAAAAGGGAGAATCAAAGAAAATTGAAGAGAGTACAGAGAAAGTTGTAAAGAAGATTGAGCAGTGATGGGTGTAAGTATGAGGAGAATAAGAGAAATAGGAAAATAGAGAGTTGTAAAGGTAATGAGTATAAGGAAGAGGAGGAAAGGAGTGATAAAGACAGAGTAGAGTAAAGAGAGAGAGAGAGAGGAGGAGAGAAAGAAGGTAAATAGAGATTAGTTGAGATAGGAGATTAAATGAATGGATTAAAGAGATGTGGAAGGATAATGTTGAGTAGAGAGAAGAGAAAAGTGGGGGGGGAAGCAAACTTGCTTTATGGCTGGAAGGAAATAGAAAGAGGGAAATTATATGAAATTATTGGGAAGAAAAGAGTTTGAGACATCGAACATGTTTAAAAGTGGTGAGAGAGAGAGAGAGAGGGGGGTAGAGATAAGGGAGTGAATGTGGAAAATTTAGGTGTCGGGGGGGGGGGAAAGAATAACAGAAATAGGGTGTAGAGCCACGGAAGGAGAATGGCAGAGAGAAAAGAGAGAGAAATATGAGTGAACGGGAGAAGATTTAAGGGGTGGCTGAGTGAATGACAGCCTCGGAGATCGAACCGTGAGTGAAAAGACTGAAAACTAATGAAATGAGAAAGAAATATCTTCTTCTTCCTTTCTCACTCACATTCCTCCTCTCTCTACTTCCCATCTTCATTTTACTCTCAACTTCTCACTCACCTTACCTTTTTTCCCCTTTCACTTTATTTTCCCTCCCACCCACCATCATTAACTATCTTTTAGCTGCACACACACACAAATATATAATATATATATATATAGATATATATATATATATATATATATATATATATAAACACAGAGAGAGTGTGTGTGAGTGAGAGAAAGAGAGAGAGAATAGAAAACTGTAAGATAATGTGAGATTGCTAGAAATGGGAAGTAGAGAGAGTGTGAATGAAGAGTTGAGTGAAAGACAGGAGGAAAACATAAGAGAGTAACCGACTGCGAGAAGGAGAGTAGAAAAGAAGAGGAGTGGGTGTTGAGTGGAAGACGTGAGTGAATGAATAGAAAGTGGATAGCAGGGAGGGGGAGGATCCCTAATAAGTCAGTAAAGGAAGAGAGAGAGAAAGAGAGGAAATAAAATTAGAGAGGTTAAACGTGTCGTGTTTGTGAGAAAGGTGGAGCTGAGAGAGAAAGAGAGAAAGAAGGAGGAGAAAAGACGATTTACTTTAAGGAGGGAGGTGGAGCTGAATGAAGAAGAAAGCGCATTAAGGAGGGGTGGGGAGAGTGAATTAAAGAGTTGAGTAGGGTAGGAGGTGTTAAGCGTAATGTTGAACTCTTACTCACACTCATAATACGAAACAATGGCATGCAAAAATATATACACACATGCACTCATCTCCTGACATAAGACACACACACACACACACGTGAATATATATATATATATATATATATATAATATATATGAATACCTCTCTCTCTCTCTCTCTCTCTATATATATATATATATATATATATATATACATACAGAGAGAGAGAGAGAGCAAAGTGGAGGTGGTGGGAGGAAGTAGGGTGGATGTGAGGGTGAGATAAGGAAAAGAGGAGGTGAAAAAATGAGTGCGCCTGCGCTGTGACACTTCCTCACGCATGCTTGATTGCTTTGACATTATATTATACTAGGTTTGGGCACTAGGAATTCCCTTCGGATATCCCCCAAGCTTGAATGAAATGAGTGATGCGGCCAGGGAAAATGCCTAAAGTAATCAAAATCGCTCCGCCCTCCCGCCGTCTCCATTTCTCCCTTTTCTTTCTCCATTTCTCTCCGTCTCTTTCTCTTCTTCTTTCATTTTACTCTCCTTTTAACTGTAATTCTTTCTCTCTTACTTTACTCTTCTAATTTCTCTTTGTAATTTCACTTTTTAATTTTAATCTCTCTCTCTCTCTCCTCTCTCTCTCTCATTTCTCCCTAATTTCACTACATCCAACTCTCATTATTTCTCTCTCCCTTTATAGTCATTCTCGCTAATAATTTCTCTCTTAAATTTCTCAATCTATCTAATTGCTTTCTCTCTAACTTCATAGTCTTTCTAATTTCACATTAAACTGATTTTTCCCCACCTCGTTTTTTATCATTTTCCCTGACCCTTCTTCGCTCATTCCTCCCCTTCTTCGCTCATTCCTCTCTTTCTTTCTCCTTTTCTCCCCTTCTTCGCTCATTCCTCTCTTTCTTTCTCCTTTTCTCCCCTTCTTCACTCATTCCTCTCTTTCTTTCTCCTTCTCTCCTCTTCTTCCAATTCTTTTCTTATTCATTTTCGTCTTTCTGCTGAAAAAAAAAAACATCCTTCGTCCTCTTGTTTTTGTTTTCTTTCTTTTAAATTACTTTTTCTCGTTTCAGATTTTTAAAGCAATTCTTTAATAATTTTTGGTGTTTTTTTTTTTGCAGAGGGGGTGACAAAGGGGGTTTTCTTTTACTGTTGTTGTCCTTTTCATTTGTCGTTTCCGTTTCTTTCATCCTCCTCCTCCTCCTCGCCACCACCGCCACCGCCATCGTCGTCTTCCACATCACAACAATCATAATCATTGTCATTATATAGGATTTGTTTCAGAAATTCCGTGTGTGTGCGTGCGTGCGCGCGTACGTGTGTGTGTGTGTGTGTCAGTGCGTGTCTCATTTAGTGAATATGGTAGGAGTGGACGGTGTTGTACAAAAAGTTTTTTTGCAGTTATTTCTAGTTTTTATCGGACAAACACACATACTTACACTTAAACATGCTTAAACGCACACATCAACATAGACACATATGAACACACTTCCATACAAAATACAAACAAATGCACGTTCATATATAAACACCATCGCAAACACGAATGCACACATTAGACAAATGCATCGGTGCGTCGGTCAAAATGCGGTTTTTAGTCAGGGAGCTTTACGTTCTGGGTTGAAATTCTACTTTGGTCAACTTAGTCTTTCATCCCGTTGGGGGTCGATGAAATAAAGTACCAATCAAATACTGAGGTGAATGTGATTGACTGAGCCCCACCCCCAAATTTTGGTTAAATTAGAGGCAAGTATAGTTAGTTTAATAAATACAACACACACACGAGAAAGAGAAAGAGAGAAAGAGAAAGAGAGAGAGAGAGAGGGGGAGAGAGAGAGGAGAGAGAGAGGGAGAGAGAGAGAAACGTAATGCGGTAGTTTCTTTGTGGTCTCAAGAAATGCCAACCAAATCTGGCTGAAATCACAGCCTACCAATTTCCAAAGAAAGGACAGATCGGGGAACGTAATTTTAGAGAGAAAGCTTAGTTCAGGGGCGACTTCGGATTAACAAGAACAAAGACAAGTTGAAATTATAACAAAAACAATAAACATGCATACACAAAATATGAACACGCGCGCGCATACCTCCCCCATTTATCTCTCCGTCTCTCTCCCGCTTTCCATTCCTCCTTCATCTCTCTCTCTCTTTCCCTTTCTCTCTCCCCACCCTCTCTCTCTCATGCACACACGCACTTTTCTTTTTTTTCATGTCCGCTGTCACAAACTCACATACACACGTGTGTGTGTGTGTGTGTGGAGGTAAAAAGGGTAATAAATTGCAGATCGATTGATATCTTCCATCCACACCTCCATGTCTCTCCTTCCCCCCGCTCTCTCTCTCTCTCTTCCATTATTGATAAAACCAGCGGAAGTGACACAGAAAGTGTGTGGACGCAGCAGAGGGAAATTTCTCTTTGACGTCGAGACGTTTAGAAAGATTACTCATCTCGTATTCTGTCGGGATCGGGTGGCAGTTTCATTCCGGAAATCCTTAGATCTCGAGGTACAGGCACTCCTCTTGGCCCCGAATCGGTGGAACGCCAGTGAAGGCGATCCTTTAGACTAATGACCGTTTAGGTTCCGACACCGCGACCTTTCCGTGGACACTGAAACAGTATTTTTAAACGCCAAGGCGAGGTGCGAAAATATATAGGTGGGGGATGGCGCGCAAAAGCCTCAAACCCTACTCAGACAAATCCAACTGTCTGACCGGTCCCGAAGATGAAATTTCACAAATGTGTTAGCGTCGACATGGAACAATCAGTGCGTGTCATCCGGATTGAATCTAGAGTCTTTTGTTAGGTAGGCAGATAGAGATAGTGTAGGGTGTTCACATTTTAAACTGGTCGATTACATTGGCCACAAATTTGTGATCTGCGTTGTTAGCTTAGATAGGACCTGGCAACTGGAAGCTGAATGCACAGACAAGTGAATTACTGAATTAGTGAAGCGGCAATTGACGAGAGCAATCGTCAATTAGATCCTAGTATAAAGCATTTAGTAAAGAACTGACAATAGAAAGAAACAGACTGGAATAAGAGGCAATTAGTAACTGTATTGCAACCAATGTGCTCGAGGCAAGAATGGCTATCGACTATTTCTTCTTTAATATAAAACAAATCCGGTCGCGTGTGACGACAGCTTTCCAGCAGCACTTCACCGGACCGTTCGGGCAGGTGATATATCAAAACAGCGGTGAACTGCAGTACCTGGCACGACGGCCACCTGACATGGTTCTCGGCAAAAGATGCGAGGCGCTGCCGATAACAGCAGCTAAAATATGGAAGGTTATGAGGGTTGCACGATGAATGCACTTTGACCAAGTTTGTTTGATGTCGAACGCTTGAAGGACATCCTTTTCGAACTCGGGAGGGCCGTGTCGGTGTATACAGATGACGTCATCATCAAGGTGTCGAATCCCATCGAAGTGAAAACAATCGGCACCATTCTAAATACTAAGAGACGGTAGAAGAGGCTAAAATCAACCAGTACAAATCAGGAGCTTCTAATTTGGTACCTGGAAAGGCAGGCCCTTTCAGGCGGTAAACGCTGTGAAGCGCTGGACCGATGGACTCACAGATGGACCGGAACTGGTAATGAGAAGGGTGCGCAGTCTTGTCCAGGAATGAGCTGGGGGAGAAACTGACCTTCAAAGGTCGAGCTGAAGTAGCGTAGAGAGGAGTGCAGTGTTGTTTCGGACCTTGAGGTACGGACTGTCTTAGATTCTAGCGGTAAGTCGGTGAAATCCTGGACGTAAACGGCAGCGAAGGTGGTCCTG
The DNA here is from genome assembly GCF_006345805.1 of Octopus sinensis. NCBI lineage: Eukaryota > Metazoa > Mollusca > Cephalopoda > Octopoda > Octopodidae > Octopus > Octopus sinensis. The sequence goes on along the minus strand of NC_043020.1, from coordinate 4,283,696 downwards.
TATGCCCCGACGAGGGAAGGCAAGTACAATGATTTCTTCAGGCTTCTCAAAATATTCACGGAAACAGTCTGCTCTTTCATATTAGTAGGCTAATGAAGCGGTATTTTAAACGCATAATGGGATTATTAAGGACAAAGAGAAGGGAAAGGTAAAATCCTTGCAAACATACCCAGGCTTTGCCAACTGCCTGATAAGTACCGAATAGATTTTCCAAATATTCCAGTATGGATGTGGAATAATTGCATCGGATTGTCCAGATTGAATTTAAATCGGCTGTTTATTAGGCCAATGGACAGTGAGAGTTTAGGATGACCCCGATTACAACTCACTGGTTTCATAGATCACTGCGTAACGACTTGTACAGAGGTCTTAGGTAGAACTCATAGACAAGGAACCGGCTACTGGGGTCTCAAGGTATCGTTTCTGACGTGTAAGACCTAAAACGACTGGATTAGAAGCGGCAGTTGACGGGAACAAAGTTAATGGTAGGAACCTCTGGAGAAGATTAGGGTATGATCTTTAAGCGTTAGTCAAGAAATAAGTGTAGAAAAATAGATTGGTGGGGAGAGAGTTAGTAAATGAGAAGTGGCGATTCAGACCAACGAGAACCACTCTGGACCATTTCTTCAACGCAAAACACGAAGACCGCACCATCAGAACTAATGCGTACTCTAAGATAGGAGGGATCGAAAACCGTTATATGGGTTCAGAAGATGGAGGGACAACAAATTCGCAATTCGGTCTTTGATAGACCAAGACAAGTATATGCTACACGAAATGATTCACTTAACTGTTCGAGGTTAGCGGTGGAAGGGCGATGGTTGTGGCAGCTCTCAGCGGACGATGCAGAGTGATGCGAAAAGCCGATGACTGCAGCGAAGACACGGAATGGGGCAAGAGGCGCAGATCACTTGGTTCAGGTGGCTTAGGATTCTTGGCCACGTTTTGGCGGCAGGCGTAAAATGCAACTGACAGCAGAAGTGAGGAATTCCCAGGTTTTATTATCGGAAACTGGTGGTGACCGAGGAACGACACGATCAAGAGAAATGTAACCGATAATTTCCGGCATATAACTCTGCTAAATGTAGAGTTTAAAGTTCTGGCGAAGAAAACGCAAACCTGCACAAACCTAACCAGGTCTATGGACGATGATCTCTACTCATACAGGACATCATAAAGAGGATAGGAAATAAATCCAGCTGAGGTGGAGCTTTGATGAATTTGAATCGAACAAAAGCTTTCGATGGGGTCAACTATCGTGAGTTGGCGGTTTTGGTCCTATCTTCTATGTATGGATCGTTTCATGTACAGAGGCATCTTCATTGTGATCAGAGTAAATATATTTCTTTATTGCCTACAAGGGGTTAAACATAGAGGGGACAAACAAGGACAGACAAATGGATAAAGTCGATTACATCGACTCCAGTGCATAACTGGTACTTAATTTATCGACTCCGAAAGAATGAAAGGCAAAGTCGACCTCGGCGAAATTTGAACTCAGAACGTAGCGACAGACGAAATACAGCTAAGCATTTCGCCCGCGCGCTAACGATTCTGTCAGCTCGCCGCCTTGATCAGAGTAAATAGCCACCTATTGGAACGGTATTAGATCATGAGCTTAGTCTGTCAAAGCAGACTAGGCAAACGCATGTCTTCTCTGTTGAGCTTTGTCCTAGTCCCCATCCGACCAAGTTGGAACTTCTGGGGAGTTTTTGTGTCAAAAGGATGCGTTCTATTGGTCAGACGGTCCATCTGAGGGAAGGTTCAGTGTGTGTGGAGTCTGTATATATATATATATCTGTTTAGTGTTAACTATCGGAAAACAGAGTACTCAGTAGCATTCTAGATATTGATAATATATATTATTTTAGTGGAGTTATTTTCTGAGTTTTGCCCGTGGTTGCACGCGATCTTCAGGCAACAAATGAACCGAAAGAAAATAGAGAGATTGTCCTTCAGTTGAAACAAGGTGGATTGAGAATTTCAGAGTTACATCGATCCTTTGATGTATTCATTGTTTTTCCCATATGAAACAGACGGCGACCACATATATTTGCAAGGGAGAAATTACCACCAAGGAACAATGAAATATCACAAATGGAGGATTTCGCGACTCACCAAATAAGCTACTTAATCTTAATCCCGAGCAACGCCGGTATGCCTGCTAGCATGTATATGTATATATGTATGTATGTATGTATGTATGTATGCATGTGTGTGTGTAAATTATACGTATGTATGTATATATATACATATATATACACACACACACACACACACACATACATACATACATACATACATATACATATATATATATATATATATATATGTATGTATGTATGTATGTAGTTTCTTTATTCTTAAACTAGTTTCAGTCGATGCTGGTGCCTTGAACTGAGTTCTTCTTTTCAATGTCTGCTGCTTATACTGGACTCTTGCCAATTTGCCAAAACGCTGAGTTACGGCAACGTAAACAAACTAACTCCGAATGTCAAGCGGTGTGGATCAAACCCAAACATACATGCGCAGGCGTGGCTGTGTGGTAAGTAGCTTGCTTCCTAACCACATGGTTCTGATTTCAGTCCCACTGTGTGGCACCTTGGGCAAGTGTCTTCTACTATAGCCTCGGGCAGACCAAAGCCTTGTAAGTGGATTTGATAGACGGAAACTGAAAGAAGCCCGTCGTGTGTATGTATGTATTTATACAAAGGAAAATTAAAATATACCCAATTTTAAGAAAATAGCATTTTCGTTCTTGTTTTTCATATATATATACATATATATATATATATATATATATATATATATATATACACACATACATACGCACACGCATATATATATGCATATATATATATATAATATATATATATATATATATATATATACATATATAATATGCATATGTATATGCACACACATACACACATGAAGATAGACTGAAGTCCATCTTCTTTACTAACAGTAAGCTACCACACCCGCCGCCGTCACCGTCGTCTCCACAAACAACAACAACAATAACAACAACACTCACATGCTATTCCAAATCCAAACAGATTATAGAAGCTAATCCGAATGAGTGACAAGAGACTGAACTTCTTACCCCTGGGGTTACAGCAAGCAACGGCCATCACCACAGAAAGATGTCTTGTCATGTTAAGCAAAGGCTGTTGGTGGGTTTTGAAATAGTTCTGCTGCGTATCACCGCCTCCGCCTCCCCCCGCTACCACCGCCTCTGCCATCGGCATCACCACCACCATCATCACAACAACAACAACCACCACCACCACCATCATCATCATCATCATCCAGATTATCTCCAGGATGACGGCTACCACCCCGCTACATCTCCACTACCATTCACACAACCATCGCCTTTACAATTATGCACTCTGTTATTGAACAAAATACGATCTGTCTCTCCTCCCCGGCGCCCCTGCTGACAAACGACCACACTGGACTCTACAAAACATCAAAGGCAGACGTAGAAAAGGTATTTAACGAAAAAATCCTATTATGGAATCAAACATCCAATATATATATACATACATACATACATGCATGCAAGAATGCTTGGCGTTACGGAAGAAATCCCTGAAAACTTGCTGTAACGCGAAAACAATTTTTCCATTGATTTTCTTGTAAGTGATGATACGTTTCTACCGATATTTCCAAAAACATCAAAAAAAAAAAAGAAAAGAAAAAACCGACCACTTGTATGAAAACGATTTCTAAATATACACAGAACAATTTCTAGACATAAAAAAACATTTGAAGTGAAATTTCAGATAAGACTGCTAACATGTTGATTATTGTGACAGGATAATGGTGACAGGATGAGGGCTTTTAGAATGATGAAAGACTCTTATAGTTCATCAACATCATCATCATCAACATCTATTTGAGGGGCGAACAACTTATCCATCTCTTTGTACAGCTCAATGTAGGAACTGAACTCATTGTAAAATCCCATTGTTATTATTATGTTCTGTTCATGATTAGAGTTTTTATCAATGAAATCTTGTAAATTTTCCTCTCTAAGTGCCAACTCTTTGATAAAAATTTTTTTATTGTCAACTGAAGTGGAGTTGTTGGAATTTCCCTATCCTCAGTTTGCTGTTGCTCTAACAACATCAGTTTCTTGTTAGATAAGCTTTCTCAACGAGACACTAGCAACTCAACCACATTTTTCACTATGACTTCTTCGAACCTGTAAGCGTTTCTATATCTTTCCTAATTTGATGTAGACTTTCTGCTTATGGAAAACTTGTCAATCCATAAACTCAAGAACCGGCTCATCTTAAATATCACATTAGACTTATGAAAACAAAATTCAAATAGTTTTCTCTCCATTTCTCCATTGCTAGGCTGTTTTCACTGTAGATGTTGCAAGTTTTAATCTCTTGGTAATACGGCTGATTTCTTTCCCCCGCACGAAGCCTTGCTAAAACATCAAGTTTAGTATCCAGTGTAATCTTTTTACAGTTCCTTCTCACACCTCTCGCTTCAGTTCTACTTGATGGTTTCTTTCCACACATCTTAAAATGGCGGTAAATACAGTAGCGCCGGCGATCAACAATTATCCATAGCAAATATGAAGTTTAAAAAAGCACCAAGAAAGAAATGCTTTTTAAAAGCAAAATCTTGTATTCTTCCAAAGGATGTAAGGATGGAAGCGAGAAGCAGTGAATTCGAGGGAGTGAGGTGGAAAGGAGTTCCGTATGATTACAGTTAACTGAAGAGTCACCAAGTTCACGAGCACTTCGTACCCTGCTCTTCTAACTCGAATCATAAAAACTCTTTTACCACACCACCTCCGCTACGTTGACATGTAACATATGTAGCTACAGACATTACTATTATGCTGATATTATTATTGCTGTTGCCAGATAAAATTATTCAAAAGTTGTATTGGTGATGGTGGTGGTGGGGAAGCTGGCTGTATTGATGACGATGGTGACGATGGCGATGAGGATATCATTGTTGGTGGTAGCGGTGATCATATTGTTCTTGTAAATTATTTTATTGTAGCTGTTTCATTTCAAAACAAATAATCATTGATTTACAATTTCATTGAGCACTTAAGATACACCGAAGTACCACATTGTCCCATACAAATGCTTCTTAACGAGTTAAATGAAAAAGGTATCGGGGTCGAAACACTCAGATTCAGTCATGCATCCTCTTACTGTTTCTCTCTGTCCTTTTCTCTCCCTTACACACACACACACACACACACAAGCACGCGTGCACACACAGAGTCTATCTTTGTAGAACGACAGACAGACAGAGGAGAACTATTGTAGCCAATGGCGATCTGTTTAATTTCAGAATCTGGTGGAAACGGTTTCTTCTATTTCTACGTTACTTTGGACTTTTATATTTTCTTGTCAAATTTTGGAGTTTGACAGTCGGAAATAGGGTGGAAGGAGGAGGAGTGGTGTTGACGGAAACAGAGGCAAAAACGAAGAGACAAATGGGCAGACTACATACATACATACATACATATATACATATATACATATATATATATATATATGTATATATATATATATATGTATATATATATATATATATATATATATATATATGTGTGTGTGTGCGCGCACCTTTAAATGCAGTGAATGCCAGGTTTGCAAATCTAACGGAGGCCTCAAAGATCAGAACTTAACTGCAACCTTCGGCGGTCCAAATCAGATTTGCGAACTTTGTGGGTGTCTTATCAGTGCATTGTCTGGTTTAAAAATCCAAACCAGGCGCCATGATGGATCCAAGGTTTAGTACAAGAGGTGGTCAAACTCTGCAGAAGGACTAGACAACCATCATATATGTATATATATATATATATTTCCAGAATCCGAGAGAACCGGGTATTTGTGAAAGCACCGATGTCAGGTCGGCGATAGTGCGACTCTGTACAAACAATGAATGACACCATCTACGGATACAACAAAGTAAAGACGGATTTGTTCTCCCCGTTATGCACCTGCATTTACAAGTGACTAACTGAATACACGACGTGTCATCAACGTCACACATGGCTGCACTCACTGCATCTATTGCACCGACGTCTATAGACCCCAGATCCAAACGTATCGAAGATTCCGGGTTAGGTAAAGAATAAGCGATAACAACAGAGGGGTTGTGGTTCACTACAGCTGTTTCACACGTGTTTTCATTGATGAACAGAACTGTTATGTCATGCACCCCCCTCCAAAAAAAAAACAACAACAACAATAAGGTGAATACAGGTAAGAATTGACAATTAGAACTTGTCAAGAATTTGGGTTAGTCGAGCCATCTGACACTGCGCCCTTTTTCTTGAGAAGTCGTAATTGTTAATTCTTACTTGTATTTACCTGATGAAAGCGGTATGTGTATGTGCGTGAGTATGTATATCTATAGCTATTCTTTTACTTGTTTCAGTCGACTCCGGCCATGCTGGAGCACGTTGAAGAATATTTTTTTATTTTTTTAAGCCTGGTACTTACTCTATTGTTCCCTTTTGTCCACCGTTAAGTTACGAGGATGTAAACATATCAACACCGGTTGTCAAGCAATGTGTGTGTGTGGAGGGGAGAAACATAGTCACACGCGCGTGTATATATATATATAATATATATATATATATATAATATATATATATATATATATAATATATATATATATATATATATATATTATATATATATATATATATATATATATATATAATATATAAATCTGCATATAATTATGTATATAATTATTATAATATTTGTATTATTCACCTATAAGGTTTTTATTTCCGCGCTAACCCCTTGTACCCTATATAGGGTGCTAAAAATTCCTAGCTTTAAGAGTTTCGCGAAAGGCCTGGCTGGACGCCCAACCTTCCGACTTTTTTGACAGAGCTTAGAGAAGCTGGAGGACTGATGCAATAAGTGTGTGAAGCTGAGAGTGGAATATGTTGAATAAAATCATAATTAACTGATCCTCCTGTGTTTTCTTTTACTCAAAGCCAAGAACTTTTCAGCACCCATTTCGTGTGTATATATATATATGTGTGTGTGTGTGTGTGTGTGTGTGTGTGTGTGTGTGTGTGTGTGTGTGTGTGTGTGTGTGTGTGTGTGTGTGCGTGCGTGTATGGAAATACAGATATACATACATGCATTTATAAACACACACACACACTCATACGCGTACAGACATACGCGCACTCACACACACACATAACAACCCTGCAGCAACAGGATTAGTTTTATAAAGTTGAGGCAACACGAATAAAGCAAACGGATTTTTTTAGAGATTTACTGATAGAATGTGTGTGTGTGTGTATGTGAGTGTTTGTTGTATACCTACACACACACGTATATATATATATACACACACATATATATATATACATACATATATATACATACATACACACTTATGTATACGCATATGTATACATATATACCAATGCGTAAATAAATATACATATACACACACACACACACACACACAAACGCTGGAGGCGGAGTGAGTGATGAGTGAATTAGGAAAGAGGGAGAATTAGGGTGCTATGTGTAGGTAAGTCGGTAAATAGAAACGACCAGAGGCTGTAAATAAAAATGATTTGAATGGGAAAGAAAAAGCTGAAGGGCGAAAATATGAAAAGAAAAAGTTAGATAAAATCTGGAAATAACATTAAAAAAAACTACAAAAATTAAATGGCCCCAGGGGGAAGCCAAATCAGTGATTACTGACGAGTGAAATAAATGATGTGTGAGTTTTTGCATTCTGGAATATATATATATATATATATATATATATATATATATATATATATAACACATACACACGCGCGCGCATTGAATAGATATATATATATTTCGTGAAAACTGCAATTTTCATGAAAATCTACGTCAAACTTTGCTCCAACATCACCCTCCCCACCACTTACACATTCATTATCACCACAAGTACCTTATAATACCATCGCTACCACTATCACCATTATTATTGCAAACGCTGCCACCACCACCACCACCACCACCACCACCACCACACCACCACCACTACTAACTACAACAATAATGCCGACGATGACACTATTTCGCAATCGCCACTAAATTTTACTTTATATAAAAGTCCATCATTTTAAAAGCAGATAAATTCACAATATATCTATACTCTCTCTCTCTCTCTCTCTCTCTCTCTCTACACACACACACATATATATATATATATATATATATATATATATACACACACACCGTATATACTAGAGTTGATCTCATGTAAAAGTCGACCCCTAATTTTTGGCCAAAAAATTGGGAAGTTTCCATAGACCCCGAATAAAAGCTGACCCTTGTCTTTTATGAAAAACAGGACGACATTTGTGGGTCAAGGTACCGTATTATCCTGTACGTAGAAATAACACTGTTACAAAACTGTGTGGCTACCTTACTGTAGCTTGCTCTATAAGTGGAATGCTTGATGCTTATAATGGAATGCTTGGTGCTTATAGTAAGACACCATTTACTAGTGAGCACTACCCATCTGTTGATGGGTGCTACATCACCATTACTAAAATGTATGCTGCAAGACTACATACATCTCGAAGCACAACAAACACATGCATCATACATTCATTGTTTACATGGTGAGAAACCTGTTTCACAGACAGCACTATTGGCGAACACTGACAAACGCCACTGTCTGAATTCGTACAAAGGCATACCTAAAATTGGATGTTTTGGTATACCTAAAGACATCCATTTAATCGGTAGATCAGTGGTTCTCATGCGACTATTTTCCTCATCTCCAAGTACAATAATCACATACGTCATACGCTCGTCATTTTACATGGTGAGAACCATGTTTCACAGACAACACTATTGGTGAATACTGGCAAACACCACTGCACACGACATCCTGCAACTTTTTTAAAGAGAAAGTGTAACTATTTACAAGAGCTACACGGTCTTGTCCATAGGTTTTGCTATTTACTAGGGCGAGTGCTTTGAGGCACAGAATTGGTAATATTCCTGGAATTCATTATAGATCAGTTGGGCTTCTGCTGTTGATACAGTACTTCAGATTCTAGCTTGAATTTCAGCCCTTCAATAGTAGTATCCATGTAATAGTCGACCCCATAATTTGACCTTAAAATATGGTCTAAAAATTCGACTTTTACACGAGTATATACGTTATATATATATATATATATATATATATATATATATATATTATAATATATATATAATTCGCCTAGACATTTCGAGACAAATGATTTGGTGTAGAACTCAAGATACGTGTTTCGGAATGAAAAGTTAGTCAAGTACAGAGCGGTAAAAAAAGAAAATAAATAAAAAGACGAAGGAATGAACGATTATTTTATGAACTTCATTAGCTTACAGTTGTTTCTGCTGTAAGATGCAGTGAACTCATAGCTGGTTGCCTGAGTGACACATTTGAGCTTCTTCGGAGCGTCGAATATGAAGCGTAATATCGCACTTTATATTCGAGGTTCCGATAAAAGATAAAACACACACACACACGCACACTCACACATACATACGTGCATACATTACATACATGTGATGTACACACACACACACACACACACACACACACACATATACACATGGAGGCGCAATGGCCCAGTGGTTAGGGCAGCGGACTCGTCGTAGTAGGATCGCAGTTTCGATTCCCAGACCGGGCGTTGTGAGTGTTTATTGAGCGAAAACACCTAAAGCTCCACGAGGCTCCGGCAGGGGGTGGTGGCGAACCCTGCTGTACTCTTTCTCCACAACTTTCTCTCACTCTTTCTTCTGTTGGCCTGCTCGCTCAGCCAGCGGGGTGGCGTCATTTGAAGGCCAAAACAATGCGACCAGCGATGTGTAGCAACATCTGATAGCCTGGTCGGTCACGGTGACATATATACACACAAGCCTCTCCGTCACTAAGAAGTGAGTGTGACTTGGTTACGTGGTAACCTGGCTCTGGTTAAAGGTTCTCCTCTATCCGGAGGAGCGCATCGTCTGTACCTTCACTTCGTCTACTTCTGCGCATTGTTAGGCTTCCTTCTCGTCCCTTCGTTTCACCTCACTGCTTTTATGTAAACACTCACGCAAATTGCAACTACCCGGTAACGTCCCTCTCATCGGAAGCTTCTGTGACAAGTAAAAAAAAAATCCTCCTCCCCCCTCCTCCTCCTCCTCCTCATCATCATCATCATTACAAGTGAGAAGTGCCAAGCGTCTGCATCTAGTCGCGATGAACAGTGAGCTGCAAGGGGCCACAAATGTTCTCCCTTGATTCCTGCACACAAATCTGGATATCGCGCGCGCGCGTGAGAGAGAGAGAGGCAGTGAGGGAGAAAGAGGAGAAGAGATTAATGGATTTGGTTGGAATTTCGTATTTTCAGATCTAGCAGCTTAATGTTACAGACATTTCCCACAGATCCGTAGCACAGAATATATCTGCAAATGGTGTGCCTCTGTGTGTGTGTAAATTTATATACATATATATATATATATATATATATATATATATATATATATATATATATATATATATATATATATATATATATATGATTAGGGAAAACAAATTTCCAAATCAATCAGGTGTAATCCATCAGCATTATATGCATCTACATATCGTACTTTGGGGTCTTATTTATCGTATATTTATATATTGATCTACAAATATACAAAATATCTGATAAAAGTCAATATTCAATTTTTGGGGATTAATCAATATGCGGGTATTCTAATTCAGATAATACAAAAATAATCTAATGATTATATCTGACAGTAAACTCATGGTATCAGTTTGCACATCACGAAATAATATTTAAAGGATATAACCAAAATTACCAGCAGGGTATATAATATAAGGTTGTCCCAAAAGTTCGTAGAAAGTCTTGGAAAATAATGGTCTTTATTTTGAGGAATAATTTTTGTTGTTTTTGTTAGTACTTGGCGAATAAAAATTCAATTTTCGCAAGTGTTTACGAACTTTTGGGACAACCTAATATTATACTTCGTTAATTATATCCTACTTTAGTTAATACTTACATTTATTAAATATGAAGGAACTACACGTGTTTCAGTATTGGAAGATTACAATATATATACATATACATAACTGTATACCTCTCTCTCTCTCTCTCTCTCTCTCTCTCTCTCTATATATATATATATATATATATATATTATATATATATATATACAAAAAGTTCAGGGTGAATACTTGATAACTGTAAGCACCTGTATATGCCAGCTAGTGGTATAGGTGATAGGATATATGTATCAGAAGAAAAACAGGATGCAAAGGATTTTGCGGTACATATGTTTCTGGCTTTATTGAACGATTTATATCAATGCATAATTGATATAACATGTAGGTCAAGAGCCTTCTTCAGCCGCGTACAATTACCACACCAAAGACATGTATAACATTATAGCAGGTTTGTGAAAAAGTTTGGGAAAAAAACGAGTTTCATTGGGAAGGTAAATCCTCATAGGCGTATATGGCATTGCGAGACACCAAAACAAAACGTTCTATATCTAATTTTACATCCGTTTAAAAATAAGCAATGCAATTAAGCATTAAAGATTAAAAATTACGAATTAAAAGTTAAGAATAAAAATTATACTTTGAGATATTAAGAATTAAAATTTATAAATTATACATTATAAATATGAATTACTATATATATCAATCATGTAAACCCAAGTATATGTCAAATACAGAATGTGAGATATAAGATTAAACATCAGAATTAAAATGTCTGTGTTTAAATGTGAAATATAACAAGAAAAATTCAAATACATATCTTTTTTTTTTGCTGGTACTAACATGGTGATTCGAGGAAGAAGATAGCAGGGAACTATGGGTATTTATAAGTGATTAGCACCAAGGGAGTAATTACAATGTGCGTACTTATCTATCTATCTATCTATCTATCTATCTATCTATCTATCTATCTATCCATCCTTGTTTATGTTTTAACTAACATGAACAAACGCATTATGTTCCCCCACTCAATGTGGCTGATGTCTCAACTATTTGGCTCCAATCTGATGTGGACACTAAAACCCCTGGTATTATCAAACCCAAACAGAACCGGAGTAAATCGCTCGAAGAACTTCAGAAAGGCAATAATACTTAGTTCATTTCAATATTACAGTTTTTACAAATATTTTCGCGAAGGAGAGGAATTGGCAGAATCAGTAAAGTGCCTATAACTTAGTAGCGACCTTTACATTTAAAGTTCAAACCTAGCCGAGGTCAACATTGTTTCCAATTCTTCCCGAAGGTCGGTAAAGTAAAAATCCGATGAAGTTATAGAGTGATAAAAATCAAGTAAATACGTCCCACAGATTTGAAGTTTTCACTCTCACACTGATTTAATGTTTTAAAATAAACTACTTGATCCCGTTGTGAACTATTCATGAACTGTTCACTGAAATGAGTGTCTGTTCATCTACAGACAACTGACGGGAAATGGATGTTAGCAAAATCAAAAAAAAAGAAAAGAAAAAAAGACAGTACAGAACAGGCGATGCTTTAGTCACATTCGATTTCTGTGGACAAGTAAAGTTCATGAACCGTGAATGTGTATTAATAAATCTAATTTGGTGTTCCAAGGAGAAATATATTCGAATTAAAATATATTTTTATGTTACACAAACATATTCAACGTTTTTCAATCCTTTTCGTCGCTTGCATTTCTTTACTATTTCTAAAGTGTAAACCAAGACATAAAGCGGAACTCCAGCATTTCCTCAAATACAGGAACATTGTCCCCATCGGACAGTGTACTCGTTTTACAATAGAAATTCACCAACAAAGCAAAGCAAATCATTGCGTACACCCTTGGCGCTGAGGGCCGAACTCAGTTATGGGGCAAAAACAAAAGCTCACACAACCACGTGGAGCACGTGCCCTCTCTTCATCATCATCCTTCAATCAACAGGCGCATGCTTAGAGTAGACCCACTCACTTGGACCACTCTTGTCACATTCACCTCCTTTCAACAAAATTGCTGAAAGGCAGAATTTCCCTCTCCACCCACACTTTCTTTTCAAGTGAAACTCGAAAAAGTTGATGAGTTTTGACCAAAGAATAAACTATCTGTCTGCAACCCTTTCAATCCACCGCACTATTTCTTTCGCTAAGTCCACCAGAGATAAACACTGCCTGCCCTTCCTGGTCGAAGGAAGGCGGCGGGACGATCTTCACAATAGACAACCGATAGCCGCATCCATCGAATACGCGATAGCAGATGTTCGACATAAACCCACACGTTAGCAATGCTCGGGCATGGACGAGAGCGTGCAGAAGAGTTTTGACGCCCTGACGCATCTTGAGTAAGTTCGATTAACGGTGCTTCCATGTCTGTCGAGTTTATCTCGAAAATGCCCTTCCCATCCGCCTCTCTTGCCAAGAGTCATGGCAAATCATCGAGGTTGGTACTGAAGTGCATCCTGCATTTCAATCCGTTATTCGTCGCGAACAGTCGAGTGAAGTGCTGCTGAAATGCTGCCCACATCTGCTTGGGTTCGAGTAACATGCACCCATTTTGGATTATAATAAAACAAAACAAAGAAAAGAAAGATAGAGTGAGAGAGAGAGAGAGAGAGAGAGAGAGAGAGAGGATGAAAGAAAGAAAGAAAAAGGAAAAAAAGAAAGAAAACCTCAAACAGATGCGAAAGATTAATGAAGGCAAAAGACGACGAAATCCGATTAGTGTGTTCAAAACGAGGATGAAAACGAACTTATAGCTAACGGGCGAAACGAAACGAGTCGAAGCGATGCGAAGAGAGATGAGCGGAAAATAACGGAAACCGACGAGCATTTAAGCAAAAAAGAAGGAAAAAAAGAATTTTAAGAAAATAATTGAATAAAATGAAAATGGTATCGATATCAAAACTGGAAATAACAACTGACAGAAACAAAAACAATACAAACGTTTCTTTACTTACACAGTACATCAGTCATTTCGTAAAACAAACACCACACCCCGCCCCTACACGCCGAATCAAGGAGAGATCAATACATCTCTAAGGTGATCCAGGGTTTCTTTAAATTGTTTTTCTTTTATAATTTTTATTCTTTTATTGCAGTTCTTGTTGGTTTTCCTATATTATATATACACGCACGCGCACTATACATATACAAAAATAGATAGATAGATAGATAGATAGATAGATAGATAGATAGAGAGAGAGAGAGAGAGAGAGAGAGAGAGAGAGAGAGACGCTTATAAGAGTTTTCTTTTTAATTTCTACGCTAAAGCATTATTTTGTATTAAAATGTTTTTTTCTTTACACACATTTTGGGACGGTGTTGGTTCCCACCACCACACCGCTTTTCACTGGTATATAGTTACCCAGTTGTCTCTTTTCAGAGTAATCTGCAGAGTATCTTTATTCTGACGAACAACTTTTGAAATTCAATCAAAATGTTTCAATTAAACTTTGTTTCATTAATTCATTACTCTTTTTTTTTACCAATTCTAGTTTTTCTTTCCACCGGCAACAAATGTACATTGATTTGGCGATTCTTTCATTACCACTGCGGCAACTATAGTGGACTTTATACTTCTGCTGAGCAAATAATAAAACTGAACATCTTCAGTTTTCCCACTGAACTTGCAGAAATAAATGAGATAATATCAACTTTTCTTTGATTATTGTTTTCAATCCGTTGACTGCATTAAATATTCTTTGTTTTCTGCTCAATGATCCCTACGTTAAATATGTTTCTTTATTGGCCACACAGGGCTGCACACAGACGGGACAGATTACAAAGTAGAGCTTTTCTTGGGTAGACTTTCGATCAAATGGGATCGTAAAAGTGAAAGAAAAAAAAAAGGGAAAGGAAAAAAAAGAAAAAGAAAAAACGATCAATAGGGATCGTGTATCACAGAAATGTCATGATGTAAAGTGTAAAGGGGGAAGCAGATAAGGTTTATCCGTGGAAAGAAAAGCCTACGTAAAAGACCACGGTAACCTCGGTCAATAATGTTACATGTTATCACATTTGTTTGAAAGTAGGTAACCCTCTGTTTTAAATTTTTCCGTGTTCATAGGATTATGCTCAAGGTGGCTTCGTCATTCATACGTGCCATCCTTGCTACATTCACCCATCTTTTTTTTTGAAACATTCGCAAAACAAAACTTGCCTCTCTACTCTCTACGTTGAATAGCTTCACATCAACTTCAATATAGTTCTTATTTTCTTTTTACAGTGGTAGTGTTTACAGGGAGGGCTATTTAATCTCGACACAGATATTAATTTGATGTCTTGAAATAAAAGTTGTAAAAGGTTGTCTCACTAAGCGGTTACTGATATAAGCTTTTTCTCTTCTTTTTGTGTTTCTCTTCCCCAGCAGTCGGTCTCCATTATCTGGAAGGAAATTCTTATTTGTCTTCAAGCAATGTTAGCCGAAGAGTTTGTCTTGTTTGAATACACAGCTAGGATATGGCATGGATATGGCGTCGGTTTGATGAGAGAGTATATTGCTACACAAACATACACACACACACACACACACACACACACACACCACACACACAGCCGCACATGTATACACTTACAAACAACAACAACAATGATGATGATGATGATCGTTCCCGTTGTTTTCGACGTATGAGTGTTTGAAGGAGAAGATTTAAAGTTAGAGAGTAACAGAAAAAAAAATTAAGATGCTGCATCTATTTGCGATAGGTGCGTGAATGTAATAATAATAATAATCCTTTCTACTATAGGCACAAAGCCTGGAATCTTGGGAGAGGGGACCAATCGAATACATTGACCCCAGTGTTTCACTGGTACTTAATTTATCGACCCCGAAAGGATGAAAGGTAAAGCTAACCTCGGCGGAATTTGAACTCAGGACAGAGCGACGGACGAAATACCACTAAGCACTTCGCCCGACGTGCTAATGATTCTAACTCGCCACCTTAAATAAAAATAATAATAATAATAAATAATAATAATAATAATAATAAATAATAATAATAATAATAATAATAATAATGGTTTCAAATTCTGCCACAAGGCAGCCATTTTGGGGGAGGGGATGAATCGATTAGGTCGACCCCAGTGTTCAACTGGTACTTATTTTACAGACCTCGAAACAATGACAGGTAAAGTCGACCTCGGCGGAATTTGAGCACAGAACGTAGTGACGAGTGAAATGCCGCTAAACACTTCGTCCAGCGTGTTAACGATTCTGTCAGCTGGTCGCTTTAGCAGCAGCAGCAACAACAACAACAACAACAACAACAGTTTCAAATTTTGGCACAAGGCCAGCGATTTTAAGGGAGAAAGCGTTAATGGATTAGATCAACCCCCAGGGAAATGAAAAGCAAAGTTGGCTTGAGAAGGATTTGAACTCAGAACGAGAAAACCAGGAATAAATACAGCAATGTATTTTGTCTGATGCTCTACTGACTGCTAATCCACTGGCCCCGATTTTGGTTGTTATTGATTGTCTTTTTCTTTTTTCGAGGTTGTAGGGGGTGGATTGTGTTTGCATCGAGGCAAGCAGCTGACGCTTTCATAGAGAGTTAGATCCTTTATATTATTATCGACTTAAAGGAAAAAGGAATTGTTGTAGGGGTAATGGGAAGAGAAGCAAAACAAAACAAAATGGCGCCGATATCGTATCGAGGAAGAGTTGAGGTTATGAGTGGAGGAAAGATAAAAATAAAAAAAAACCCAGAACTGTCACAGTGAATGTAAATTTGTTTATCTTTTTCCTTTTTTGTAGTTCGTCTTCATTTTATTTTGTGGGATAAAAAGTGAAATAACAAACTAAAACCATATATATAATTATATATATATAATTATATATATGTATATATGGTGAAGGAAAGGACGACATATGGTGTCGATATAATGAGTTTGGTTATCTTGTGAAATTCGATTTCGGATAAAGTTACTTGTCTGGCCGTTTTTTTGTTTCGTTTGTGTTTTGTGGCTTTCCAGCCTACCCTCCTCCTTATTATGCATTTTAACAAAGCTCGACATTTGGTTAAATATGTCGTCTGCTTTCAATGAATTTCCCTCCCCACTTAATGAATACATACATAGAAAACTTATTTTCGACGAAGGAAGTGACAGGTAATGGACCTATCGTTTAGCCCATTCAACAATAGAATAGAATAGAAAAGAGGGTGTTTATTTATATATTTTACTTATTAATTTCTATTGCGTTTGCTTTAATTTCGTTTGCTGAGTTCTTCCCTTACTTAAATAACGATTTCTTTTCTTTTCATATCTAACAACAAAACTTCATCCTATTTTACCGTCCTTGACAGGGGTAGAGAAAAAAGTTTAGTGAAACCAAGCCGAGCTAAACCAAGTCAAAGTTGGTGGTATGAATTGAGATAATTGTGTAGCAGGGAAGAAAGTAGATATTAGATACCTAGTGTGAAAAATTTGAAAAAAAAAAAAAGAAAAGAAAAAACCCCCCTCAAAATCAGTCCAATATCGTTATCTCGTTTATTCAAATACGCACAGGACAAAATGGCAGACTGCATTAAGTACTGTCGACGACTTTGAGATCAGAGATTGGGTGACAAGTATTTCCTTGTGGCTCTGAGAAGGCAGTTTAATTCAACACTGGGTTTTTCTTTTTTCACAATAGACGTTGGCGAGGGACTAGCGACCAGTCCTAGAAGTGGGGTGATTGAAGATGTGTTTTATATTTCCCTTCCAGATGGAAGTATGTACGAACCTGGGGAATCCTTGCAATTCATGAAACTTGAAGTTGGGGTTTGGGTTCGCATTCTGCACCCAACGGCATAAAAGAACAATGTAAAACATCTCTAAATTGCCTTATGTTTAGGAGGACATAAAGACCAAATCTCAACATTCGCAGCTAACGAAAACTTCGGTGAAGGAGCTTCTATATGGTGTTCGCTCGACCTGCTAGAAATAGTAATCAGCTCTTACTCAACTTCTTTGAGAAATGAAAAGATAAAATGGAAAACGTAGTTATAGGTACTAAGGACGTGATGGTCATAGCTGGAAATGTATGGGTCAACTGAATCAAGATTGATCTGTGGCTAAACAACAACAGAAACAAAATCTGAAGTATGTCACTCACCACACGAAACCGTTTACCTTCACTGATCGCCGTAGATTTATCTTTTTACTTGTTTCAGTCATTAGACCATGCTAAAGCTCCGCCTCGAAGAATTTTTAGTCGGAGGAATCGACCAAAGTATTTATTATTATTATTATTATTATTATTATTATTATTAATATTATTATTATTATTATTATTGAGTGAGAGAGCAGTGCATGCCATCAAAGTGACACTGGGGTAAAATATACGAAGCCCAATATACCCATCATGACTACCCGTCTGATAAGGGTACACTAGGCACATGCATCATAACCAAATGTGCGCGACATGGTGATCTCATATCAGGATAAACAGCACATGACCTTGCAGGTGGGGCCCAGTTAGAATTTTCTTCAGGTTGAGTAGCCCATCCCGCTCAAAAGGTCCCTGAATAAGGGTTGTTTAAGGATGTTGAACGAAACACCCATGTTTCCAGAGGTGAATTATTCAAACCCCAAAGAATCCCTCTCAACACATGGCTATGATGCTCCCTCACTACTTCTGCTCGTGATCAGAGATGCACATATCGTCAGCCACTAAGGGACATGCTCAACTGGTTAAGGTCAAACAACTGACAAGCAAATCTGTGGTACTGAGCAGAATATTTGCTGTAGCCCACCTTTAGCCTTGTACTTTTTCTATCGTCTCTTTTGCCGAACGGCTATGCTGCGGGGAGATAAACACACCATTGTCAAGTGATAGTAATACACACACGCGTGCGCACACAAATACTTTAGGCTTCTTTCAGTTTCCGTCCACAAAATCTTCTCACAGGGGTTCGGTCGGTCCGAGACTATAGTAGAAGAAACTTGCTCAAGATGCCGCGTAGTGGGACTGAACCTGCAACCATGTGGTTGGGGATGCTGAACTTCAGCCCGACGTGAAGAATGCGTTGACCCCAGCCGACATCAGCTGACAAGACATTAGCTGTTTCTGTTGCCAATAATGTTGTCGGTAATATTAAATCGATCAGTTATACTTCGACTGGTGAGAAACATCAATAGAAACAGCGTCGCAATATTTCGTTGTGTGAGCGACATCATTAGATCATTGATATTATCTCTCTGCCAAACCCAGTCGCAACTAGGTCTTGAACAAAGAACGAAGATTACGTGTTCCGCTATGTACAGCATTAGGCCCACAAGCTCCCCCCTCCTTCAAACAGTAGTTTCAATAAAGGATTTTAGGGTTCGTTTTTATTGTTGTATTTTGTTTATTGCTTTGCTATCATTATCATTCTTCTTCATATTATTATTATTATTAATAAAATAATAATAATAATAATAATAATAAATAATAATAACAATTATTATTTCTTTTATTACCCACAAGAGGCTAAACACAGAGGGGACAAACAAGGACAGATATCGACCCTAGTGCGTAACTGGTACTTAATTTATCGACCCCGAAAGGATGAGAGGTCGACTTTGCCTTTCATCCTTTCGGGGTCGATAAATTAAGTACCAGTTACGCACTGGGGTCGATATCTGTCCTTGTTTGTCCCCTCTGTGTTTAACCCCTTGTGGGTAATAAAGAGATAATAATAATAATTATTATTATTATTTTATTATTATGGCCGTCATACTGTAAAGTCACAGAAATTTGGAGCTCCGTAAGTTGAAAAAGTGTTTGTAATCTATTCGACCTTCATTTTTTTTCATTTTTATTGTTACCATTGTATTTCTGAGATTGTCTGGACTGCGCAAATAGTACTTTTGTGTAGAAACACCTCCTGTTTGTATGGAGTGCGCATCAATAATTTTTGAATTTGAACTACTTTCAGCAAAAGAAAATATTTTGCAATCTATAACGATGAGCATGTGTGTCTGTCTGTGTGAATCCCTAAAACTCGAGAACTACACAACCGATTTCATTCAAATTTTACACATAACTTATTTAATGCGAGCACAGAGCAATCTCTTATCTCTTCCACTATTTCAGTATTACGAGTCAAAAGTGAAACAATAAGATCTTTCTATTGCAATGTCAGATACTTTAACAGGCACACACACACACACACACACTAACATACATATATAAGAGACCAAAGTGTACGTGCGCCGCTATATTTTTATATATAAAAAATACAAAAATGGGACAAGAACGCAAAACATCTAGACAGACGATACAAAGAAAACCAGGACGGGTCCTTCGGAGTTTTCTTTCCTCAGTCGAGTTCCAGATTGTCTTTGCAATTTCGGCTGGTAATACTGGAGATTGGAGCATTCTCGAGTATAACCAGCCGAAATTGCAAAGATAATCTGGAACTCGACTGAGGAAAGAAAACTGCGAATGACCCGTCTTTGTTTCCTTTGTATCGTCTGTCTGGATGTTTTGTTGCCCCTTTTTTATATTACATAACTATCTGGACGTTTTTTGCGTCCATGTCCCATTTTTGTATTATATATATATATATATATATATATATGTGTGTGTGTGTGTGTGTGTGTGTGTGTGTGTGTATAGATTCATATGTTTATATATATGTATATATGTAGGTATATATGTGTGTGTGTATATATATGTACACATATATACATGCATACATATATTTATACATACCCATATATATATATATAATATATATATATATATATATATATATATATATATATATATATATATATATATATATATATATATGGTGGCTGCCCCCTCGTTATCGAGTATGGCCATTGCACGAAGCTTAATCAATGTTGTTATCGTGCAATGCCTGTGCAAGAAGATTTTTTTTAAAGGGAGGAAAGGCTGTGCACTGAGTCAATCCCACACACTAAGCAACAGCAGCCATAATCCGAAAAGAAGAACAAGTCAACATCATCGGTAACCACTGAGCCGCAGGTTTTATGTCGGAGGTATCTCAGTTACCTGAGTTACCTTCTCCTAGAAGGATGCTCTAACAAAGGCTAGGAGTCCTTCACTCCCAATGGTTTAACCGCGCGATCGGGTATTCAGTCCGATTATTTCTATGTACCCGCGCATGATACAGCCTTAAGACATTTATTGGATGGCCGTTGACTCTCATTCATTCATACACACACACACACACACACACACATTCATACATACATACATACATAGGTGCAAGTGCGGCTGCGTGGTAAGAAACTTGGTTCCAAAACACATGGTCCTGGGTTCAGTCCTACTGAGTGGTAACTTGGCATGTACCTTCTGTTATAGCCTCAGACCAACCAAAACCTTGTGAGTGGATTTCGTAGACAGAAACCAATTGTATGTATATATGTAAGTGTGTCTTTGTGTCTGTGTTTCTCCCTCATCACTGCTTGACAACTGCTGTTGGTTTATTTACATCCCCATAACTTACTGATTTGACAAGAGATTGACAGAATAAGTACCAGGCTTATCAAATTTTTTAAAATAAGCATTGGGGTCGATTCATTCGACAAAAAATTCTTCAAAGCAGTGTCTCATATTTTTGTTTGTCCACTCAATTGTATCTGTCAATCTATTTTTCTGTGTGTATGTGTGTGTATAATACACACACACACACATATATACATGTATGTGCATATATATATATAATATATATATATATATATATATATATATATCTGTATTATATAAAAGTCAATGTCTTTATGTGTGTTCGCATGTTACTTATACATTCGAAAACTGCTGCACCGATCCTAATGAAACTTGAAACACAAAATGCAAGCCTAAGGAGAAGGGTAAAGCTGTCTATTTCATACAATTTCATGAACAAAATTACTGAATGGATCCCTATGATATTTGGAACTTAGATGCACTGCATAAGGGCGGGTATAATGTAGTATGTTTTGTTTGAATTTGAAGTAGTTCAAATCTTTTTACCTCTCGAAGAACAGGCAAACTAAGATCGACTCTTGTCGGATGATTATAAGAAACGAATATCCATATTCTTTCCACAGAAAGAGATTAATAGATTATTGGTATTTATAGCTGGACCGGATATGCCGCAGAGTTCACAGACAACAGGCTGTTACCGAGTAATATCCAAAAGATCGGAAAGGGCCTCACAGAAGGCCCTCTACGAAATAGGAAAACGATTTAGTTAAATGATGAGGGCCAAAGTAGAAAAGAATGGTGCAATCAAGAAAGAACTGTCACCAGCGGCATAGAACGACAGCTGAAAGTCGATACAGCGGTAGCGTATTAACAGTTAAGCTGTGTCGGAGTGTATATATATATATATATAATATATATATATATATATATATATATATATATATATATATAATACTCTATATAGCCATTGGAGTGTGTATAGTCAGCAAGATATACAATCTATACAGTTTGAGGTATGTATAGTTGACAAGGTACACTTTGGAGAGTGTGTCGTCGACAAGATAGTTAGGGATAGGTAGCGCGTGAATTGCTAATAGCAATGTCCGAGTGATCACAGGTTGAATATCAATGAGTACTCGATGGAAGATTCAAAGGATTAGAGCTCGTCATCTTCCATTTCAAAACCTTGTCTTTGTTACGAGCGCGAGATAAATTACCACTAATTACGATTCTTCACGTTCTGAGTTCAAATGAGGCTGGTGGAAACTTTGCTTCGCATCCTTTCAGTCAAGTAGTAAGACTGATATAAATTGTGTCTTCCTTCTACCAACAGATCCCATTATCATACCCACTACGGCATTCGCTTTGAACTCTGAACGAATGCAGACGATAGTTTGGTGTAAGGGATTACGAAGACAATATAAGAAAGAAATATGCATGAAAATATCAGTGCTTAGTCTTCTGGTTTCTAAATGCAAACTTATTTTTAATATACGCAAAGCATCTGGCATTCCACTGCCCTACAATGCTATTTATCAGCCCCAGCAAGATGAATGCTGACCATGTCAGGATTAGCAGCACATACACAAAGAACAGGATAAATACCACATGACATTTCGTCCGATGCTCTACTGATTCCGCCAATTTTTCAGCTGTATGTACTGGATTGGGTATAATCTAATAAACTATACAGTGTCCTCGAGTGAGTTCCTTGAGAAAGTTCTGGCATCCACAATATGACCCTTTGAATCTTATTCAATATTATTGGTTTAGTTGTTTTTATATGAATAACTTCTTTTTTATTCATTTAAAAAGTTCTGTTAAAATTAAGGCGAGGGTGGTTGTCCGTAAAATGTATATTTGGATTCTGAGACTTTGGGGCGTGGGAGTGAGAGGGGAAATGGTCAAAGGGTTCCATGACAAAATCAATTTGGAAATCATTAGTTTAGAAGGTAGCCCTCCAGCATGGCCGCGAGTCCAACGATCAAAATGCGTACAAAAAAAAAAAAATAAATAAAAAGATGGCGACGAACGAAAATTTTTTTAAAACTTTTACCGTTGTTCATTTCTTGAAACAAAATGGCGCCTGTCATAAGTATGAACGCGCTGTCGTCACATCTAGCAACATCTGTGTGTTGGTGTCCTTTAAAGAAACGGCTGCTTTATATTTTGAGTATTTTTTTGGTTGTCAATCATTAATATTGAATAATTTCTTCTATTTTCTCCGATGTTTTTTTTGTAAATGCTACATAGTTTTTGAACACTAAACTATGACACCACCCCTTGCGCGCGCGCGCGTGTGTGTATACGAGCATAAGTACATACATTCATACATATGTATGTGTGTGTGTGTGTGTGTGTGTGTATGGCCATAGGCCATAAGACAGGAGAGAAAGAAAGAAAGAAAGAGAGAGAGAAAAAGAAAGAGAGAGAGAGAGAGTAGGAGGTAATATATACATTCATAAATACATACATAATCCATGTATACAATCCTACATGTGTGTGTGTGTGTGTGTGCGCGCACATATACACCCACATTATTTACATATGGGCAATGTATGTGTATCGATTTGTCGAGGTTAAACAAAACGAAACATCAATATCTAAATGTATTTCTTTCATTTACAATGTTTGGCAAAAGATAGAGAACGCAGATAACAACAAGAACAGAGATAAATAACATCAATAGCTACGACAACAACAACAACAACATCAATATAAAGGAACAGAAAGAAGCGAATCAATAAGAGTAATAACAACATCAACAGCAGAAACAATAACAATTAGAAGAATAACAACCAAAACAACAGCACACCACCACCACCACCACCACCACCACCATCACTACAACCACCTCTACGCCACCACCACCACCACCCACACCACCACCACCACCTCTACGCCACCGCCACCATCAATACAACCACCTCTACGCCACCGCCACCACCAACAACATGATCGATTACTGTGCTATTAAACTCTATAGAAAAAAAAACCCCTCGACGGCTGTTGGTGAAATTCGATCGTTGGTCGATTGGTTTATTTGGAGTGTTTCTGCTTGAAAACAGCTTGGCAATGCGTCACGTGTGCCCACCCACCCAGAGGTGGGATGGTCGCGTGAGCTGGGTGGGACAGTGGCCTCCTTTCATCTTTGAAGAGTGACAACTTGCTGGAACGGCGTTTTTTTTTTTTTATCTTTCCACAATATTCTGTTACCGACACCCCCACCACCACCACCACCGCTGCCGCCGCCACCACCACCGCTGCCGCCGCCACCACCACCGCTGCCGCCGCCACCACCACCGCTGCCGCCGCCACCACCACCGCTGCCGCCGCCACCACCACCGCTGCCGCCACCACCACCGCTGCCGCCACCACCACCACCACCACCGCTGCCGCCACCAAAACCACCACCACCACCACCACCACCGCTGCCGCCGCCACCACCACCGAAACGCGCATTTTCACTCGCACATTTACTCATACACATACACACATACTGATTAACACACGCGCATACATCCCCCACCGCCAAGACAGCTACACACACTCACAGCCATACACGTACATGCATGCATATACACACGCACGCACTACGAAAATCACATATCCACATACACACACCACATAAAACGCGCTGACCATATACTACACACATACACACAATTTATAAATTGATGAATGAATTAAAGGCAATTTCACGGAGGGAGTTAAGCCAGAATGGAAGCTCAGCCGGTAGCTGTTCCGTTTATTGTTCATTTCTCGTCTCTAATTAATCTTTAAATGTTTCGTGGTTCCAAGTCAACATTAAGTCGTGTCTCGCACTCCGTGTTGAGTGTGTGTGTATATATATATATATGTATAGATACACACATAGAAAGTGTGTATCAATGACAAGTAATGTGTGTATGTGTGAGGTAGAGTCCTCGTTTTGTTTTTGTTGTTTAACCCTAGGTCAGCCAATTCCAGCCGTGATCTTCTATTGAGATTGTACAGTGAGATTTGATGGAAATTTGGCTGCTATATCTAGCGGGCAGTGTTGTTGTTGTTGTCAATACTTATCGAGCAGATCGATAATCGAAGACAGTTATTTGAGACTTGTTTTAAAAAGACGGATGCGATGAAGATAATTTGGCTGCTGTTTCTAGCTAGCAGGTTCTATTATTGTTGTTAGCCCTAGGAGCACACCTATGATGACCATTCCAGCCGTGACCATCCTGTTTTCCCATTAACAAGGAATCGAGTTCCACGTTACTCACAGCAAATTTCTGAGGGAAATTTGGCTGCTGTGTCTAGCACATCCGGGTGTCCCCTAAGAACTGTTATAGCATAGGTGCTGGTTGTAATGTCTGTGGGAGAGGGATGAGGTGTTGGTGGCGGATGTAGGGGTGGTGGGGGAAAGCTGCTCCTTAATAACCAGACACCCGAGTGTTTCGGACTGACCCCTTCTCTACACTTTAACTAAGAATTACTCCCATCGACCCACCCGCACTTCCCTCACCCTCGCCAACCACGCCCTACAACCCCTTCCCTCCAACGACTGTGTAATACCTATCATCCTTCCTGACACCCGTTTGCCACCCTTCCACCTCATTTTATCGATGTCTCCTCCTGCCGCTCCTCTTGCTTCATTTACGTTGAAGGGGTTGGTATTGGGAAGGGAGTGGTAAACGAATACACGGAGGGGGAGGAGGAGGAGAGAGAATGAGAAGGGGAAAGAGAAAGTATGTAATACGATTGAAGAATGAGAGAGAGAGAGAGAGAGAGAGCAGAGGGACGAATGGAAGAGAGAGGTGGGAGTTAGAGAAAAAGAGTGACAGACAGATGTGGAGTTAGGATCATCTTTTATCTTTATATTTTACCTGTTTCAGTCATTAGATTGCGGCCATGCTGGGGCACAACCGTAAAGAATTTTAGTCGAACGAATCAACACCTGTACTTTTTTTGCAAACCCTGGTACTTATTTTATCGTTATCTTTTGCCGAACTGCTAGCTTACAGGAACGTGAACACACCAACACCGGTTATATATAGACAGGGTTCTTTCAGTTTCTTTCTACCAGTTCACTCATAAGGCTTCCGTCAGCCTGAAGCTGTTGTAGAAGACATTTGACCAAAGTATCATGGAATGGGACTGAACTTGGAAGGAACCACGTGGTTGGGAAGCAAAGTTCTAACGACACAAACACGCCTGGATTAAGTATTTTCCCTCGATGTTAAGCAAATTCTATTCCAGTCTCCCTTTCTTTCTAACCCCCCCCCCCCTAGACTATCCGTGACCTGTTGAGTCACCAGTAGTTCAAAGTTCCCGAAAAACTGCGTCCCTCGAGAACCGGAGATCTGATCTAAGCAAAACTTGTCTTATTCCGTTTGTATTCACATTTCAATAGCATCTTACTTTCAGAGTATTTTCCCATTATGTGCCAGTTTGGCTGTATTTAATTTTAGACATCATCATCATCATTATTCGACCGTGGTCGAGACAATGGAATTTACCATGCTACGCCAGACTTCACGGTCCATCATGGCATTACGGAGGTCCTGTTGCTGGATGCCTGTATCCCTGGAGATTACATCAGGGTAGGAGAGTGTGCGCCCTCTGGTATTGCGAGTAGATGGCTTCCGGAGGAGAAGAGTAGAAATTACTTCTTTTTCAGCTCTACAACAATGTCCAGCAAACTGGACTCTCCTACCTTTCACAAGAGATGACACAGGTGGTAGTTTCCCATATATTTGCATTTTGGTTGGATGGCGCTTCCACGAGAGATTTTGAGCTCTCATAAGGAGGCGAGTGTAGGTTCCATCCAACCGCCTCTCAATCATTTCTGCCATCAAGGTCCTCTACACAGACACGTCCTCAACCATCTTAACCCCTGACGGAGAAACATCATCTTTCTCAATCAAAGCCGGAATTCTGCAGGGAGACACACTCGCCCCATTTCTTTTCATCATTGTTGTTGATTATGTGCTACGTATGTCAGTTGATACCATCTCTGGCAAGGGCTTTGAAATAAAACCAAGAAGAAGTTCCAGACACCCAGCTGAGTACTTGACAGACACTGACTTTGCTGACGACATCGCTCTTATCAGTGATTCTCTCTCCAATGCCCAGTCTCTTTTACAATCGCTTGAACAAGCCTCAAATTGTGTAGGTCTTTACCTCAATGAGGCCAAAACTGAATACATAAACAAGTGCCTGTCCAACAGTGATTGCATCATCCATACTCTCAACAATGCGCCCTTAAATATGGTTTCTGATTATAAATATCTTGGCTCATACATATCATCATCTGGAAAAGACTTTCTAACTAGAAAGGGTATGGCCTGGTCAGCCGGTAATGACATGCATAAGATCTGGTCATCAAATCTAAGTAGAGACTTCAAACTTGAAATATTCAAAGTCACAGTCGAACCAATTCTACTATATGGCACAGAAACCTGGACGTTATCAATTTTAGACAAGCACGCAAGCTTGTGGTCATATATATATTTATATATATATATATATATAATACTGTGTTGGCCCCCAAAATCGTTCGCTTTTTGGCGACACTAAACTTCAGGCACTCTAATAAGCAGCTAACTGCAGTCCCTTACGCATGCGCATTCTTTAGATTCTTGACACATAAATATAGTTCGACGTGAGTTGGAGAACTGCTTCCGAAAATTTTTAGCTGTTGTTTTAAAATTCCTTTCTACTCTAGGCACAAGGCCAGAAATTTTTGGTGAGGTGGCCACTTGATTAGATCAACCCCAGTACGCCACTGCGGTTAATTTATCGACCCCGAAAGGATGAAAGGCAAAGTCGACCTCGGCGCAATTTGAACTCAGAACGTAGCGGCAGACGAAATACCGCTAAGCATTTCGTCCGACGTGCTAACCACTCTGCCAGCTCGCCACTATGCCGTTGTTTTAATATTGTGTAAAAGGAAACAAACATATAAAAAGAAAATTTAAACATAAACTCGATCAGTTTGCATTTTACCAACTGCCGGGTAGCGAGCTTAATTTGTTCACTGAACACTGTCGCGAATTCCCCCGTGTTTTTCACAAGTCTTCCCTAAATCACAACATAAGGGGGAAAAATCTGCCCTATTTTTCAAATCCTGGCAATAACACTGTAGCTGGAAGCAGGATAATAATGTAATTCTACACTTTATCACATTCAAGAATAAAAATACGTTTTTAAGCACAATACACGCGTAGTCAAAAACAAACACTACCTATCACCAGCACACCAGGGTCGGCACTGTGTGAACCACAGTGCTCTCTCTCTCCCTAGCGTGAAGCTTCCTATCTCGGACATGTGAGCATGCGCACAACAGCCAACAGTGAAACGCACAGTTCTATACAAGGAATTTTGTATTTTTTTCATAAACTGGGGGTTGGAAACTGACATTAGGTTTAAGGATTATATAATGTACAAATAAGGCTTAAGGATTATATAAAGAATTAAAGAAAAAAGGACTCATTATCGAGTGGAAATGGGGGGGGGGTGCAGTTCCGTAGTGCCTATACACGAGCCACCACTGCTTTTCTGTAAGTAAATATATTTTTGTCTTATATGCCCGCATGCACACACGCACACAGACTCGTTTGATGCGGGATGGGAGCCAGAATTTTAAATTACAATTTGTTTTGTTGTTGCTTAAAATCCAGCAACGGACCAACTCATCATCATTTCATAAAATGTGTTTATGTATGGATAAAAATATTGAAAAAAAAGCATCAATTTATGTCAGAGTGACACAGAAACGAGAAAGGTACCAGGTGGTCGTGGGATGTACTAGAAGTTCTCCCTTAAATCACACATCATTTCGTTTGGAAATTATAAACAGAAACAGATTGCAGATTTCGACTGTCCGTATTTTAAAATTATGACAAAAAATTTTGAAAAAAACCCGAAATTTTAGAATTTATGGAGGGTTAGGGTTAGGGTTAGGTTAATGAAAAAATTTAGTAAACGATTTCGCTACTTTTTTGAAATTGCAATTCATTTTCTGTTTGAAAATAAAAGAAGTGGAGATTGTAATGGTGATCACCGATTTCCAATTCTTTTATTATTATCACTTTTTTAAAAAATTTTCATGCTTTCGCCCATCGTTTTTAAGTGCGTAGTGGAAAAAAAGAAAAAAGAAAAAAAGAGGCCAAAATGGGTCCGGAAGTTGAAGGAGGGAGCAGTCATCAATTTTCAAACATCATTTACAAAAGTGTGGTGGAAAAATCCCCCGTCAAAACGGGGAACATCTAACTTATGTTGGTGTGCCATACGGAAAGCCTGCCAAAGAATTATTTTGAAGACTACCCGACAACAACGGGACACACAACTGGTTGTGAAGCAGCGAGGAGAGATTCACACACACACACACACACACACACGCACACATACACACACACACACACACACATACACGCGGTGTTTTTATAACATACTCTCTCTATGTATATATATATATAAGTATATATATATATATATATGTACATGCATGTGTGCACGCGCATGCGCGTGTGATACATACATAAGAAAGATGAGTAAATGAGCGAGGAAGTGTCGGGGCGCAAAGGGCGTTCAACGAGACAGACCGACAGACAGACAAACAGGCGATACCACTTAACTTCAATGGCCTATTGTTCTTTCTTGAAATCCTTTGCCACTTCAATTCCTATATTCTGCTCACATCGCTAATTCTTTTATTCCTTTATTCTAACATTAGATTTCATTGACAAACAACACACACACACACACACACACGCACGCATACACGCACGCACACACACACATTGTTGTGAGTCTGCTATTGAAAAGTTTCCCCACAGAAGCGACAACAGTTGCAGCTCGATCTTCCTATTGTTTGGGTCTTTCCAGAAGAATTATTGATAACCACGTCGGTGGAGTCTGTGGGAGAAAGAGGGGAGAGATATGAGAAGAGAGTAAAAGTGAGAGTGTGAGAGGGGGACAAGAGACAGACAGATAAGATAGATAGATAGATAGATAGATAGATAGATAGATAGATAGATAGATAGATAGATAGATAGATAGATAAGTAGCAAGAGAGAGAGAGGGAGGGGGTATGGAGAGAGAGGGAGAGAGACAAAGACAGACACAATCAGACAGAGGGATATTTAAGAACGAAAGAACAAACAAACAAGAAAACAAGAAACAGCTGGACAGTAAGAGATGAGACATTGATGGATATCGTTAAGGACACAGGTTTAGGGTTCTGGTTTCGGACTTATTGTGCAGTATCTGAGCGTCGAAATTGTCAGATTGGCCATAGGGAGTCAAGTTGGACAGAAGGAAGTTGTTCACACACACACACACACACACATACGTACACACACACACACACACACACACACACACACACACACACACACACACACACACACAGATGTTAGATACATCTAACCTTATATATACTTGTGTTTATGGTCAAATGTATCTCACTTCTGGTATATGTGTGTGTGTGTGTAAAGGGGTTTGTATGATTGTGTGTAGAGGGATATATATTATTCAAAGGAATTCCAACTCTGTTTTTTATGTGTTTTATTTATAATCTTTATAATATTAATGTAGAATATAGAATATATAGTATAATTAATATATATATATAGTGTAAAATGAAATGAAGTATTGATTGTCTTATTGAATAGATGAAATGTTGAATATCAAATATTAAGGGACTAGTATACTTTCTTGCATTAAAGCAGTCTTCAAGGTCCCAGGTTGTGACAGGAGTGTTTCAACTGTCTATATATATGTATATATACGCAAGCACGGCTGTCTGGTAAGAAGCTAGTCTCTCAAACACGTGGTTCCGGGTTCTGTTCCTTGGGCAACTGTCTCCTACTACAGCCTCGGGTAGTAGAAGCCTTGTGAGTGGATTTGGTAATAGAAACTAAAAGAAGCCCATCGTATATGTGTGTGTGTGTCTGTCTATGTTTGCCCCCCCCCCTCCCCGCCATCGCTTGACAACCGATGTTGGTGTTTTTATATCCCCGAAACTTAGTGGTTCGCCAAAAGAATTCAATAGAATAAGTACTAGGCTTACAAAGAATAAGTTGTGGTCCAACGAAAACCCGTTAAGGCAGTGCTCCAGTATGGCTGCAGTCAAATGACTAAAACAAGGAAAAATAATATATATATATATATAATAATAAAAATTAAAATAATAATAATATTAGGGAGTATAACTCCAAACTTACAGAGAAAAATTCAAGTTAGTATTAAATCAAATTTCACAATATAAATATATAATATATATAGATTAGAGAAAAACCACTATTATGTAATTCAAACAATGATAGACATAAACCAAATCATAAATAAAAAATAACATATATTTTAAAACATATAACTAGATTAGAAAAGGTACAAAAATGAATAAATGATATATAAGTAATACTTATTACTTATTATATATCAATTATACATTTTTGTACTTTTTGTGATCTAGTTATATGTTTTAAAATATTTTTTATTTCTGATTTGGTTTATGTCTATCATTGTTTGAATTACATAATAGTGGTTTTTCTCTAATTTAAATATATATATATATATATATATATATATATATATATATATATATAATATATATATTACAAAATTAGAAAATGGAGAAACATACTTAAATCAATCAAACATCAACCATCAGATGATACCCAAATATATATATATATATATATATATATATATATATATAATATATATATGCGCCATACTAATACAATTGTTCGTTTGTTTTCCACCTGCCTTCGTCTTTTGTTTATTTTCATAAAGCTTCCCGTTATATATATATATATATGGGTATGTCTGTAAGTTGAATCTTTGTATTTGCATTCATGTTTATGGTTTTTGAAAATCAATATAATTTATGTTGGTATCTCTGAATGTCTCGTGACTTAACAATAGGACAAATAGATAACGATAAACTATATGTCTGAGTCAAATATAATCACTAGGGTTTGATACAATCGACCAAAACTTTAAGGTCAGCGGTCAGCATAGCCGCGGCCCTGCTTTTCAAACAAAGAATATTTAAATTATGGTATGATTTCGAACTGACAGTCAACATTTTGAGATAAATAAGAATTTGATTCTTTTGGTTCCTTTCTTTAATGGATGTTTCTTGTAGTTAGCTTAGGAGAACACTCACACACATACGATTTATGTATGAATGTACATATCCATCTCTCTCTCTCTCTCTCTCTCCATATATATATATATACATGTATCCCAAATTTAGGGAATGGAGTAGATAAAATCCAGGCTACATTTGTTACATGATTTTATCCATTCCCTACATTTCCCATGTTTATTCGCAAATACAACAACCCCTGTTGCTAACCGTTAACTATAAAATTAACTTATTTCACCTTATCGTACTTCGATACGGAAAAAATTTACCACCTTCAGCTCCAATAAACCAATATTGTTCCTGAAAGTTGTTCTTTTACATCTTCTATGGATCGCTTAAAGCTCACTAGCTTCCTACACCTTGATCCTTGGATCTTATTCAACACATCTATTATCTATATCATCTATCATCTATACATACTATACATACATACATACATACATACATACATACATACATACATACATACCATATATATATATATATATATATATATATATGATATATATATATATATATATATATATCAGAGTGAGTAGACAAACGAAAGAAAGCCACTCAACACATTTATTAGGAATTACATGTATGGATCAAAACAGTTTGATTCAGACTCCTTGGTACTCTGAGTTTCAAGCGTGTCGCTAGTCTTCGGCACGCTTAAAACTCAGAGTACCGAGGAGTTAAAATCAAAGTGTTTTGATCCATATGTATAAACGAGAGCTAAGATGCAATGATTCAGAGTTCGAAATCACGTGATATAGATATATCTGCTATTTGTTGTGTGAAATTTCATATTAATCAATGTTCCAAACATCAGGTTAATTAGAACAAAGTTATTTTTCTAAGTTCTTCAATATAGAAATGAACTGTGACAAAACCAGGGAATTGCAAAAGAAACCTGCCAACAAAAGGGCACTTTTGGGTCCCTGAAAAGGCGGTGCTGAAATTGAGAGGCGTCTAACAAGACGCCTGTCTTTTATGTCATCAAATATATATATGTATAACATACATACATACATACATACATACATATATATATATATAGATATATATCATCCAGCTAACGTATGACTAGATGCATTCCAGGCATGACCATTCCATCGCTCATTAACGAACATGTCTCTCTCCTCCCATTAAAATAGCAAGATGGTGTTTTGAGGAAGACTAGCTGCTATTTCTGTCACGTGGTAATTAGCTTTCTCCATGACTCGTAAGGGGAAAAAGAAAGAGAAAGAGAGCGTGTGTGTGCCATAAAGTGAAGTGTCGGGTGGCTCATGATTCAGGTCGTGTATGGAGAGTCGGATGTCGCTTGTAGTCTCGGGGAATGGGAGGAGGGACGGCTGTTAAGTGTCGACTGACACGTATTGGACCCTTCCGTGGTTGACAGGGAGAAGGAGGAGGTGGTAGGAGAGTGGGGGTGATGGGGAAGGGAGCGGTGTCAACTTACAGTTGTGATGTTAATATTTCGGCAACGAAGACATCACATTTTGCTTATTAACGTAATACGCGCGCGCGCGCAACCATTACCATAATCAATCATCATGGTTTGAATCGCAAACGAAGATTCCTGAAGGATGTTCTTCACGTCGACTGCAGCAGGTTCCACTCGTGACCAACCGAGGCAGTAAAAAGGCAGACTCGGTCGGCCGCGGCGGCTGCAGAGGAAATCCGATTCAGGATTCGTTGTTTCATGGATTCTACTGCCGTAGTTTTGGGGTCATTAAACGAAGACATTCTTCAAGGAGGATATGAATGGAGTATCACCAATCCTTACCGCTAGGGGGTCAGACGAGACCCTTAACAAGGGTCAATATGACAGGCAGAACGGGATTTCAGGGTGAGTTTGTACTGCTCCTTTGGTATCCCTTTTTTTTACCGTAGACACTGGAAGTGTCATCGTATGGCACACCTAGCTGCGACATTAACGGAATGACCCTTGATTCTTGTCTGTCGGAGGAGGGTGTGGAAACAGCGGAAGTAGAAGTGGTCAAGGAATTACAGGTGGCCACACTTGTACTCCACAATTCAGAGTCGTACATGATAGTCACCAATGCTTTGCAAAAAACTGACATTTGGAGTCTCTCCTCGGATATTTTCTGTGAAGTCTGTCGAATGTGTCGTCTGATTTTGTCAGTCTCTGGTTTACCTTTTTGTCAGTCTTGGCATTAAACTACTTGATAACCTGGAGCCGTTGAAGTGGTAGACAGTCTTCAGGTCTGTCTCGCTGATGTAAAAGAGGTAATATATTTCTTTACTGCCCACAAGGGGTTAAACACAGAGGGGACAAACAAAGACAGACAAAGGGATTAAGTCGATTACATCGACCCCAGTGCGTAACTGGTACATTATTTATCGACCCCGAAAGGATGAAAGTCAAAGTCGACCTCGGCGGAATTTGAACTCAGAACGTAGCGACAGACGAAATACCGCTAAGCATTTCGCCTGGCGTGCTAACGTTTCTGCCAGCTCGCCGACGTCAACTAACTCTAGACTAATCAAAACCGAACTTCAGCAAATACAACAAAATGACCCGTTAAGAGAATCAACCAACCGGAACGACTGATGAACATTCCCCACAGGGAAGCCAACCAGGCAGAACGACAAATATGACCACTGGAAAAACAAGAGGTGACCAGTACTTTAACGAATCAAAAATCAGATCCGCTCGCGGAAAATAAATAAATACTCCGGATTCCAAAACACACTTTTACAAGCGAGAGTTCCTACACACGACGGAAAGAGGATCAGAGAATTGTAAATCAAATCCCCCCTTTTTTTACTATCTTCATTTCTCCCTCTTTTCCCCCTCTTAACTCAGTAT